>NC_049236.1:20862083-20911900 GCF_011100685.1 Canis lupus familiaris
GTCAAACCTCTTGACTCTGATTCATCCCACCTCTATTTGGTCTGATGCCCACACTTCTTGAGCTCCTCTGGAGTTCTGTGGAAAAATCTGTTAACATTTGCTCTGCTATCTCCCTCTGCAGGCTCCTGTGGGTTTACTCTTTCTTTATTCCTCCTTGCTAAATCATCCATCATCCTTTCAGCTGTTTTCCATATTCATGTATTGTAGTCATGGGAAACAGAGTTTGAGCTTTTTTTTTTCCCTTCTTGCTGTATGGAGGGAGATTTTCTAGAAAATACAGGGCAGGAAAGTATTTCACCATCTAGAAAGTGGAAGTCTCACAAAGCCTCTTAAGTAGACCCCTTTTGTGCAGTTTTTCTCTGCTCTAGACTATCCTTCAGAGCTGCACCAGAGCTACAGTTTAGAAACACAGCCATGGCTGTCATTTTTATCCCCTACATATAAGTAAGCTAACATTCACCTAAAGGTAATGATGCAACTGTCTTAACTTTATATATGATGTACCCACACACACACTGATTCCTATTCTCTTACCCCTAGTCTTCCCATGTGCCTCTTCCCCATGCTCTGACCAAATGGAATTATCCAGTATTCAGTGAATTCAGCATGCTGTTTCATACCTCCAGCCCTTTGTAGTTTCATTATCCCTGTATCTGCTGATGGAGTTAAGCTTCCCCTTTTTTCTGCTTGTCAAAACCCATCCTTTTTGTGGCTTTCCTCAATCTTCATTCTTTCTTCTTCTTCTTAGGATTTTATTTATTCATGAGACACAGAGAGAGAGAGACAGAGAGAGAGAGAGAGAGAATGAAGCAGGCTCCCTGGAGGGAGCCCGATGTGGGACTGGATCACGCCCTGGGCTGAAGGCAGGCCCTAAACCACCGAGCCACCCAGGCAACCCCTTCAATCTTCATTCTTCTAGAGTCTTCACAGCTGTAACCTTCGTTCATAAGAAATTTCCGTATGAAGCCAATTTATTCTTTTAAAAAAGTGAATTGGTTTAAAGAAAAGTGGCCAAAGTACTTACTTTGTGAAAGTAAGTGGGAGCAATTAGGTGATTTTTTTAGGTAGGAAAGTAAATTACTTGATCAGATTTGCATTTTAAAGCATTTTAAAGCAATCACTTAACTATAGTGTATAGAATAGTTTAATGCTTAGCCTGCCTACACTCAGACTGTTTTTAGAACTGGTAAAGCAGTTTGGGTGAGAGAGGAGGAAAGCTGCACCATGGTGATTATAGCAGTATGGAGCAGAAGGGTCAAGAGGCATTGAGGGTATAGAATTAACAGAACTGGACCAGAGATTGAATATGAGAAATAAAGAAAAAGTCAAGGGAAATTATCAGAATCCATTTTATCTTTCCTTTAGAATTTACCTGCCTTCATAGACCACTCACTAATTTTCTGGAGTTGTTGACTCCTTAATACTCACTTTCAAATCAACCTTTAAACTTGAAATTTTTTCTAACACAAATTGAAAGTTTTATTTCTTGCAGAGTCCCCAAAAGATTTAGATTGGAAAAATAAATGCTTTTTTCAACATTTTGTTGTTGTTGTAACTAATGTTTTAAAAATATCTTGATTTTTTAAAACAGTTTTTATTATTGAAATATAATTGACATGCAGTGTTATATTAGTTTCAGATGTATAGGATAGTGATTTGACACATCTCTACATTACTCAGTCCTCACCACAATAGTATAGTCACCATATAACATTATTACAATTGTATTGACTATATTCCCTGTACTGTATGTTTCATCCCCGGGACTTATTTATTTTATAACTGAAGATTGTACCTCCTAATCCCCTTCACCTGTTTTACCCACACCCACTCTTCCCCCCTCTTGAAACTACCCACTTATCCTTTGTATTTGTGGGTTTGTTTCTGTTAGTTCATTTGTTTTGTTTTTTTCCAGATTTCACATGGAAGTGAAATCATATGATATTTGTCTTTATCTGGCTTATTTCACTTAGCATAATACCATCTAGCTCCATCCATGTTGTCTCAAATGGTAAGATCTCATACTCTTTATGGCTGAGTGATATTCCACCATCTTCATCCATCCATCAGTAGAAACAAGTTGCTTCAATATTTTGGCTATTGTACTTAATGCTGCAATAAACTTAGGGATACATATATCTTTTCAAATCAGTGTTTTCATTTTCTTTGAGTAATAAACCAGTAGTGGAATGATTAGATCATGTGGTATTTCTAACCAGGTTATAGATTTGTGTCTTTCTACTAAAATAAACTCTTGACTTAAATGAAGTCTGCTTTTCCCCTACTACTTTTTTGCATTTCTTTATCATTTAGCACTTCTTAAAAATACTGTGTTTCTTTGAAACATTTATATGCCTTCTATAGAGTAGGGCATGCAATGACAAAAAGTCATACTTATTTTTATGTAACTGTTAGGTTACTTATACTTAAATACTAAATTAAATATTGGTTTAATTTTTAATTTAATTAAATATTGGTTTAATTTATTGGGTAGTGTGCTGTGATACACAAAGGCTGTGTTATATTGTCAGTAGTGAAAAAGAAAAATGCCATAAACAAAAGCTTAGGACTCCATGGAGAATCAAAGTAGATGTTCTTCAGATGTTGTTTTACTGAGACAAGTTCACTGGACAGAAGCAATATGGTGTCACATATATTCCTTTCTATTTGAACGCATTACTTCATAAAAATAAGTACTGTGAAAGGAATATTATAAGAGCAAATGACTAAGCTAAGGGATCATTACATCTTGCAGCAGTTTTCCTTAGGTTAACTACAGTTGGGCAGATGGCTAAAATTTAAGGATTTGAAAATTATCATAGCTCATAATATTAATAAAATTCTCATAATTAATAAAAATGTAGTTTATATTAAAATGATCAATACTAGTATTTAACATTTAACAAATGTTTATTAAGTGAATCGTTGTGTTCCAAAAGTCTAACTTCATTCAACCCTTAAAATGATCCAATTAGTAGGTAATACTATTATTGTCATTTTACAGACAAGAAAAGCTCCGGCACTAAGAGAAAATTTATGTTCAGTTAATGTCCACATGGATATTAAGTGGCAAAGCAGAAATTCCAACAATATAGGATGTTCCTCAAAGAAGGCATACTATTGCATAATAGGCCCTAAAATTTATATTGATCAGAATTAAATATAAATTATGCTATGGTACCTTTGATTTTTATCATATTTAATTACAGTAAGTGATTTAATATATATATGATTTTACCTGAATTCTAAGTATCCTTTGGTAAGTCTAATATCCTTAATTTTTCAGGATTTCCCAAAATATAATTACCACATGAGATGACATTTGTATTTATAATATTGCAATTAAAACAGATGAGGAAAACGGACTTCATATATTTGGAGATAAATTATATTTAAAGCTTCAGCCAGACCTTGATGACTAAATACTAATTTATGATTAACTTGATATTGTGCCTAGTAATATCAGTTTGTTCACTAGAAACCTATTTATAACATAATCCTACGGAAATCATTAGCACTCAGTTTGTAGCTCATTCTAGTGAGGCTAAGGAGGTTGAATATTGTGATTTTTGTGTGTGTGGCAGTGAACCAAAGGCAGCTTTGGAGTTCAGATCTAAAATCTGGACATGATTTTTGTTATTCTGTTGTATTTATTTGAATAGATTCTAATGCGACAGCTAACAAGGTTGTGTGTATCTTCTCTTATCAGAATAGTACAGTAAGTTTATTGATAAGTTTTGCATATATTTATATATCATGTGTCCTTTGCTTGGAGACTGTCTCATTAAAGATATACCTCATGTTTCTACTTTTTTCTTCAATTTACATATATAAAGTTTTAAAAGACAAAAATAAGTTTAAATATAATGTTAAGATATATTTATAAGCCACTTTGTAATTGTTTCATATTTCATCTAGATTATAACATCCTTTTGAAAGGTACTGGTTTGCTTGAAGGGCCTCAAGTATCTTTTACACATATTAAGAAAGAATAAGGGGCAGCCCAGGTGGCTCAGCAGTTTAGCGCCTGCCTTCAGCTCAGGACATGATCCTGGAGACCTGGGATCGAGTCCCGCATCGGGCTCCCTGCAGGGAGCCTGCTTCTCCCTCTGCCTGTGTCTCTGCCTCTCTCTCTCTCTCTCTCTCTCTCTCTGTCTCTTGAATAAATAAATAAAATCTTTTTTTAAAAAAAGAAAGAATAAGTAAAGTATAAGGACTTTTTAAAACGAAGATTTATTTTCAGTTTATTTCTATAGTCTGAATTGGTTTTGCTGATTGCAACTAAAGTCAGAGATTACGGTCTGAGCAATGTTTCATATATTAAAGATCCAAGACAAGTCAAAGCACTTAGGCTTGGGATTCCTCTGGAAGAAATCCTGGACCAAGTAAAAAACAAATATTTAATGAGCTAAATCAGAGGCTTTTCCAGTCAGTCTTGAAGCCAACCAGCTGGCCTCCCATCTGTTTTCTCACCTAAGTTCCAGGACCAAATTGGATAGAGGCTAAGACACTCTTGACAGGCATTTGGAGAATGAAAGGATTCTTGTTTTCATTCCTAATATATTCCATTCTGTGTGCATTTGAACAACTATTTTTTGCATAATTTAATGCCTTTGGAAAACAGAATACTTGCAACATGGAGCCTGATGGAGGTAGAGTCCCCATGGAGGCACTGCAGACCTGAATGAGAACATGGCAACCTTGAGATGGGGTGCATGGCTCTGAGTTTGGCTGGGGGACGGATCTGTGGCCACAGTGAGTCAGATGGCAGGAGGAGTCCCTACATGAGCAGTGTCCAAGGCAAGGAGTCCAGTTTTTTCAGTTTTCTGCCAATCCTCTCAATTTTTTTAATCTCTACAAAACAATGACCTTAATAAATTATTTGTTAGAAAGCCACCGTAGCAAATAAAACTAGATGCCATAATGATGATAACAAGAGCAGATACTATTTCAGTGCTAACTCTGTGAGGGGTACTTTCCAAGTACTATCTTACTTAGTCCTAATAGTCCTATAGTGAAGGATTATTATCATCCTTATTTTGCTGATGGGGAAATCGAACTTCAAAGGGATTAGAAGGGGTGGCTCAGCGGTTTAGTGTTGCCTTCAGGCCAGGCCTGATCCTGGAGACCCGGGATTGAGTCCCACATCGGGCTCCCTGCATGGAGCCTGCTTCTCCCTCTGCCTGTGTCTCTGCCTCTCTCTCTCTGTGTGTCTCTCATGAATAAATAAATAAAATCTTTTTTTGTTTGTTTTTTTTAAGAAGGGATAAGAAACTTCTCCATGGTCCCAGGGGTGGTAAGAGGTCTACTGGGCCTCAAAGCCAGATCTCCTGACTCCAGAACTTATGTTCTTCATCTTTGTGGGATGCCTTAGAGTCAATCAGCTGGTCCTCTTAACTGCCTGTGGGGATAAAGGCACAAATCGAGTCTGGCTCAACCTAAAATTTCTAGTAGGAGGGCAAACAATTAATAGTCAAACAACTAATCATTTGAATGATGTGTGGCTGAGGGGAAAGTCCTCAATGGTCTAGGTTCTGAGCAGTATAAATCCTTATAAAAATATGTTTTCGCATTGTAAAATAGAAAATAGAGATAGAATAGAATTTTGAGGAAACTGATCCCAAAATAAGAGTATCTAGGAACCCTGTTTTTGTTTTCTAATTTAGCAGACAGTTGTGCTAGTACCCTTTCTCACACTAATTAATATCTTTGATATAAGGAAAATCATGAACACGGGGAAAGGAGGTATAATTCCTTATGCAGTTGGATGCTTCCAATTATTTGTAGTCTTTTAGGAACTTAATCACCACTTCATTACATTAAGATGCCACTTTATATTGTCAAAACTGAAGAAGCACTTTCTTTGACTTCTTTGTTGTATTTTGGAATGTTTGTATCTAGGATCTATTTAAAAAAACTTAGCAGTCCCACTTTTAGGTTTTGGTCCTATAAAAATACTAGCATATAAGTGTGCAAAGATACATTTTTAAAGATGTCTCTTCAACTTTAGATGTAATAGAAACATATTTAAAACAAATTGAATATCTTTAAATGGGGGTTGATATTATGTACAATAGAACAACAAAAATAGTGGGATACATATATGTAAAATGGTTGTAGCACTGTTATTAAAATATCATTGCATAAAAAGTCGAGAAGCATAGAATGATATGTGAAATTTGAGTCATATTTGGTTAAAAATCCTATTGTGTGTGTACATATATGAGGGTGTGTATGTGGTGTCCTGTGGTGAAGTGTGTAGGTATAGAACACAATTTTAGAATTATTCATACCAAAGTATTCAAAAGTGAGTAGAGGTTGCAAATTGTGGGGAAACATGTACTTCTTAGTTTCTACACTTCTTATTTATTGTGTTTTGTCTTTACAAAAACATTTATTGGTTTTATTAGAAACCAAAAATAATATTTTTGTAATTAGCTTTACATTCAGTGCTTATGACTAAAACAATTTGCCTTTCCAGTCTAATTATCGTAATTTCAAGCTTGCTACCTTAATTACAGATTTTCCAACTGTGTCATTGATTCCTTTACTCCTCTACCTTTCTGTACCTGGTATCCTCTGTGGGGAAGGGCCTTCCCTTCATTTCTTTCTCTCTTTTTAAAAAGATTTATTTATTTATTTGAGAGCGCACAGGTGCGCACACACATGAGGGGAAGGGCAGAGGAAGAGAATCTTGAAGCGGACGCCCTGCTGAGCATGGAGCCAGACATGGGGTCCATCTCAGGACCCTGAGATCACAACCTGAGCCTAAACCAAGAGGTGGAGGCTTAACCGACTGAGCCATCCAGGTGCCACTTCCCTTAATGCTTATTTCCTTATAATTAGATTACTTTACCTTAGTAGGTGTCTCATACATAACATTTGAAAAATTAATAGTGTTTTATTTTTGTGCATTTTTAAAAAACAATTCCAGCTTTTCTTTATATCCTGGTTTACTATTGAAGAGTCACTTCTTCTTTAGGACAAATTGCCAACCTTGTGACTTCTAATCCACTCCTCAATTCTATATTGTGATTTCTATGTAATAACTGTATTTGCTTCCTCTGTTTTCTTATATAAACACATTTCAGGGGGCTTAAATGGGAGATGACAGTCCAAATAAAGTGTCTTTGGCATTTGCAATTATTTCATAGCATGATGCCAAAATATTGTCACATACAGTATCTCACATGACAAAGCTAATAAAGTCTCAGAGAAACAGAAATGTTTATAATAGGTTCCTGTATAAATCAGTCCAGGTGGTTTCCTTTTACAAGGACAGGCAGGATTATTTTCAATATGACAGAACGAGGGGAAAGAGTGAAACCCAACTGATTTGCAAACAGCAGTTTCCTCAGTAGTCATCCGGGAAGGGAGTTCTGCTGTGTCACAAGTGACTGGTCCCTAGTTTTGAAAGAGAGTGAATCATCCTCCTTTGAAACAAGAGATAAGTGGGAGAGAGAGAGCCGTATAAAATTATTTACAACTATTTCCTTTTAAGCTATGACTTCTTGAACTGGAATGTGATCCAGAATAGCTTCCCTTTGAATCCAACATTTGTCTTAAGCATTTTATTGTCTCTATTTTCTCTCACACCATCGTACTTCTTCTCTCCCTCTGTTCAACAGATTTACACTGACTGGGCCAACCACTACCTAGCAAAATCGGGCCACAAGCGGTTGATCAAGGATTTGCAACAAGACATTGCAGATGGAGTACTGCTAGCCGAAATCATCCAGATCATTGGTAAGACCTGCCCCCTGGGAAAAACCATGAAAGTCTCTGCCCCACCCGCCTTGGTAAAACACAATTTCAGTTGAATGCATATGAACTTGGTCCGTGTGTCTCTGAGATTAATGTAGCTCTCCCTCGATTTAATTAAAAATGTTTATGTGAGAATGTTTGAAAAAAGCAGTTTGACTATACTTTTAAATGGCTAGAACTGTATCTTTACATACACTGAATTGTCAGAAATGAATGCTTCATTAAACCATATGTCTGCCATGTGTGCATTTCGTTAGCTGGAGCAACTCATACACTCTGAGATTCCTTGAAACTGTATCCTGATCCAGCAGGGACAATTGTGAAAGGTTTCATGTCAGCAGTCATTTGGCACAGGCTAAAGAATTAGCAGCAACTTCCTTCTCACTCACTTTTTTTTTTTTTTTTTTTTTGCCTGATTTGTGCATATGGAATTGGCGGCTGCTAACAAGTGTGTCCTCTTGTACACGGCTCGGGAGACAGAGTGAATGTAGCAGCAGCATTGTGCTTGTTTTTGTTTTTGTTTTTGTTTTTTCTTAGTCTCCTTTTTTTTTTGTGTTTCACTTCATTGCTTAAGCATGTCATTCTTTTTTTCTCTCTTTTATTTATTTCTTGGCTTTAGCAAATGAAAAAGTTGAAGATATCAATGGATGTCCTAGGAGTCAATCTCAGATGGTAAGAATCATATTTATTCTAAAATATAATGCTTATCTTCACTTTTGATTAAATTGCTTTTGTAAATGGACTAGAAATTTCTTTTGCATGCCTTCCTGCTTAAGAAACCATTTGATCACATGCTGTCATATGTATTTCTTTGGGAACAATATATGAACAAGTGATAGCGTCAGCACAGTTGAATATGTATGACTCCTGAAAAAAATAGATCTCCAAGTTGTTATCAGATCTTTACTTTTTGTTGTTGTTGTCCTGATGTCTGAATAATTTAACACTGGTTTTGGTGGCAGTAAATCCCATCTTAAGTGGAGCTTTTATGTCTGAGCAACTGGTTTGAAGAACAGAACTTGCCATGTACATCTTAAAAATATATAAATGGTGTTTTCTTTGTTCCTAACAAAGTCCAGTGTAAACACATGGGCTCTTCAGCACTTTTGGAAATAGCTGCAAAGGCATGCTGCTGGGAGTTTTCTGAGCAGTGACTGATCATGAGATATGATTCATAGCCTTTTCCAGAAAGCTGTTGATCTAGGGGTCTGTGTCTTTCCAAGCCCTCTTTTTGTCTTTAGCAACTGGTAAAGCTTAAGGTTTTATAATAAAAGAAAAATAGATTGATAAACCACTGAGGAAAAAGAACTCACTGCTCTCTTGATTAAATAGCTACAACTTAATTTTATAGGACAACATGAAGTACAAATACCTTCATTAAAGTTATATCTGTGGATATAATCAGGAATGATAGCCAAAATCAATAAGATGAGGCTTCCTTCAAAACTCTTTTTAACACAAATAGGCATTTTAAGTGACTGTGATGAGTTCTTAATTATCAGAGACTGGAAGTGGAAAAAAAAGTGAACTCTTTTGACATGCTTACTTGCTTTATCTAATGTCAGAGAACTGAAATCCAAAATAATTAAAGGAATGTATTCTTAAAGAGTGATTAACTAGCATGTCTGGTGTGTGTGGTTAATAACATTTTAAGGAACTATTACAGTGTCATAAACTCTGTATAACTATTGTGAAAAAATCACTATAAAAAACAATTTTCTGTAAAATACTTCAGTTTTAAAGAAATTCCTGATCTAATTACTCTGGGCATAAGCATGACTCTTTAGAAATTAATTATAGTTTTACTGAAAATAATTATAATACCATCAGACTCTCCTAAAATAATAGCTGTGTGATACTGTAAAAGAGATGTAACCTCTCTGAGTCCCCGCGTTTTCATCTGTGTAATGAACCCTAATTAGGATAAGACAATGACATATAATTATGGACATTCTTTACTACCTAAACTAATATGGAAATACCTAGTAGTGATGTTATAAACTTTGGTAAGACACATTCATAAATTAACACCTGTTAAAAGATTTTTAGGGCTTTATCTTAAAGAGCTCTGTAGTCCCTGAATATCGTATATTACGTTTCTCAAACTCAACACTGGGTCTTGCTTTCATTATTTCAAACATAAAGAGGTGTTGGATACTAAAACACATCTTCTCTGTTGTTATTCCAATTTGATTCTGATTATAGAGAATCCAATAAACAGCCAAGATAATGCTTCATGACGGGGGTGGGGGTGGGGGAACCTCTCCAAAACTCATAACTGTGGATAGGAATTCAGTCCCTAGATATTTATGTGAAACATCTGTACCAAAGATTCTGCAAATCTGTGAAAACTTTCTCATGAGTATTAGACTCTGTTAATTTTTTATTACTTCCTACTCCTTATTAGCCCCCAAATTTCATGTAACATCTAGTATACATGTTATGTTGATATTTCTGCTTCTGATTTCAAAAAAAACACATGCATAAAAACCAAAACCTAAGAAATGTAAATGCTATGAAAAAGGTAGTTTTTCCAGCCAAATAGTATTAGTCAGAATCACATAGAATTTTTCATAAAGAGTAACTTGTATTTTCATTTTTTTCTGATGTGGTTAAGTTTTGAATCTGAAGTTGGCATGCCCTCAGTGTGTTGATTCAAAATAATACATATGACAAAAATGTAGCTTTCAAGGGGTTGACTTATTTTGCCTCTGTTCTTAAAAATTGGCATTGGTACTATATTATTAAAGAATTAAAATTCCAAATTTTAACTGAGACAAGAAATTAGAGGAAAGAGAATTATGAGAGAGCATGACTAGGCTTAAGAATTTAGTATATCTATTCCAAACAGGATGTTGCCTGTCTCTGCATTACTTAACAACCAAGACAATGAGTGCTATCCTTACTCACAGAAATGCTTTGACTACATCCTTTTGTATATCTGATCTTTTCTTGTCTTTGCTTGCTGTTTGTGTTTAATAACAAAAGGTAGGGTAAAACTAGGTATGCTACTGTTTCTAATCACAAATTGTCTTTATTTAAATTTCAGCTTTGATATCTTTTATTGGATTGTTTTAAGCCTTTTAAGAGTATAGGTTCTCTTGTGGTATGAATCTATACTATATTGATAAATATTTTGATGAAAGAACAGTCAGGTAATTCATAGTGAGTCAGTTGAGCACCTGAGCTACCAGATGGAGGGACATTTGGGGATCAGAGGAGCAAATACTGAAATAAATAATACCAACAATGTCACATAGGCAGAAACAAAATACTGGGAAGGGAATAAGCTTGGTGTATTCCAGCAACAGATAGGAGACCACTATGGTTTGAGTACAGGGCAGTGTTTGGATGGGACATTGGAAGCCTAACCACGTAGGGCCGAAGTAAGGAGTTTGTTTGTCATTCAAAGTTGGACAGGGGGCCTTTGGAAGACTTTTAAACTGGGCTATGTCATGATCTGATGTAAATATTTTTAAACTTTTTTTAAAGATTTTATTTATTTATTCATGAGTGACACACACACATAGAGAAGCGGAGACATAGGCAGAGGGGGAAGGAGGCTCCATGCTGGGAGCCCGATGCGGGTGGACTTGATCCCGGTACTCCAGAATCACGCCCCGAGCCGAAGGCAGATGCGCTTAACCGCTGAGCCATCCAGGTTGTCCCTGTTGTAAATATTTTTAAAAGGATACCCTAGATGTTTTCTGGAAATTGTAGAATATGTGTGGATATGAGAGGTGAAGAATATAGGGAGTATAAAACGATCCCACAATTTTGGCCTGATAAATTACTGTTAGACACGATTATTACAGAGGGAAAAACAGGCTAAAGGTAGAAGGGGGAAGATGAAAAATTCATATTTTGAAAGTAGAGTTTGACATGTCCATTTTAATAACTAGGAGGTGACTGTAAGCAATTAGGCATGAGTTCCTGAAGGTGACAAGTAAGGTATTAGAACATTACCTAGTACATAGGTAATGATTGAAGTCATGGAAAAGGATGGGATCTCAACAGAAGGCCTGTATAAAGTCAGGAGGGAAGAAATTTGAGGTTCTCACATTGGAGAATACCAATAAATATGTTTAGCAACAGTGTAGAGTCAGAAGAAAGGAAAGAATGGTGAAAGAGTGAGCCCATCTTTAAAGGTATAAATCCACAGATGTGGGGTGTGGATCCTTAGGGTAGTTATGATAGCTTAAACTGGAGTACTTGGACTAACCCAGTGAGATTAGGGCAAGGTAAGATGAGCAGAATGTGGTAGATGTTGTCAGATGCTACTTAGCCAACTAGTTGATATGCTGAAACAAATATCTTCTATAGGGTAACCATCTGTTAAGGAATAACAGAGATGCACATATCCATTGAGTCTTGAACAGTCTTTCTAGGAGTTTCCTGTCAAAGAGAAAAAAAAAAAATATATATATATATGCAGAGGAGGAAGGAGGCTCCATGCTGGGAGCCCGATGCAGGTGGACTTGATCCTGGTACTCCAGGATCATGCCTTGAGCCAAAGACAGATGTGCTTCAATTATGCTATACAATTTTATATATATATATATATATATATATATATATATATATACACACACACACACACACACACATATTTACATATATATACACATAATGCATACATACATATATTTACATATATACATATATAATGTATATATACATATATACATGTATGCATACATATACATACATACATACGTATATTCTGAGAGGAAGGAAGAATGAAGGGAGTTTTTGGAAAGGGGGAAGTAAGCAGGGAAAGAGGAAGCAGTAGAGAGGAGAGGACCCAGGGGATTGAGGAGACAAGAGATGATAACAAATCCTAGAAGAAGTGGCAAAGGAAGAGATTTGAAGTATGTGTAGAAGATACAACGCTGGAAAAGAAGGGGTACGTTTTCCTTTGTGTCATGTCACAAGAGGATATGATTGTGTGAAATGTGAATATCTGAAAACGGATTAAATAGAAATTGAAGGAATTCATCAATAAGATAACTTCAGAGTATTAGAGAATAATAATGTGCTTTTTTCCTTGGGATTTTCTACATTACCTTATAATATAGAGAAAAATTCAATTATGATATCTCAAAATAGATGAAAAAAATTTAACAATAAAGCTTTCAAATTACATGGGCCAAAGAACCATATTTAAGAGAAATATGAACTCGTCCTTATGCCAATTTATTAGCATAAATATTGAGAGATTGTGATTCATGTTTATTCTAAGTCTCAAAGTCATGGTTATCTTTCCTTAATAAGCTTGAAACTAAACTCATCCTGAAAAAACAGAACTGGTTTGAGGAGCTTATTCAACACTATAATTAACCTTATCCAAAGATGAAGTTACTATTATGGATTGCACCTGTTGAGTAATTTCTAGGTGGGTGGTATCAGAATTCAAAATCTATGCTGCATGCCACACTTTGGTGAGATTACATGGGGAAATAAATTAGTAAACTATAAATACTAGGAATGTCCAGAATGCCCAGCAGATTAAAAATAGCAGAAAAATGCCCAACATGTATTTGAATGCAGAGGCACAAGTGCTAGCTAGGTTCTTAGACAAAAATGTAAGACATGTAAGGGAAAAGTTGTGAAGACCAATTTTCCTTTATGTTAAAATAGGCTTTACAATGAAGGATCTTTACAAATGCATAGAGGGATGAGGAAATTTGATTGTTTGATTATATGAAGTAAACCAAGATTTTGATTATACCAGATAGCTGAGGATCTGACAAATAGGAGTCACAATTGCCCTTCCTTTTTGCTGGCTCCTCCCATGACCTCAATGTAATAGCTCAGTTGTTTTTCGGCCACAATTTTCACTCTTACTTTCTAATGTATCACGTTGCTTAAAATTTGCTAATAGGAGCATTTGGGGAATGCTGATGCCTCTTACCCTCTCTTTTTTCCTTTAAGATAGAAAATTCAGTTTCCTTTTCCCTTGATTCTCCAGTTCCAGGTCCCACAGTGTTGTGACTTCCAGAATAGTAGACTGTTATGATTTTATAGGCATCTTCATTCCATCTCAATAGTTTAAACTTATCTGGACAATAGTTTACACTTATCTGGACAGTCCTCCTAGTCAAAGTATTTTATGCTTTTGTCAGTGTTCTGTCCCTTAAAATTTTAATTCTTTTAGCCACTGCTTGTAATTGCTTCTCTTTTAAAGGATCTATTTAGGTAAGATAGGAAGATAAGGTTTCTAACCAAATAGGGAAGAGATAAAATATTGGAATGCTCTTAAAGATTTAATAAAATCTCATAAATGGCACACTGCAGCATTCTAGCACTATGACTCAGAGGAGTGGAATATTGCTAAGTTAGTCCATTCACATGATCCCCTGCCATTTTTGAAACTGTTCATCTTCTGGAATGGCTAGAAAAAGATAGCTTAATGAAGACAAATGCTTTCCTACAAATAGAGCTCTGATCTCTAAAGAAATGCTAAGTGGAAATTTCTGCTTTCTAGTTTTCTTCATAATTTCATTATTTTCCTATAGGTTCAAACTTGGAAGAATAAGTATAAAGTGCTAACATGAAGAAATATATCCTTAAGTTATTAGAATAGCACCCTGATAGTTTTTAAAACCAAACTTGTCTCTAGAAGTAGCTCTGTATTGTTAGCAAAGTTCAAATGAAGAAATGATATGGAGACACTGAAAGGAAGTGTGTTAAGTTGAAAGGGCAATGGTCACTGAAATTCTGATTCGGACTGTGTGGTCCAGGAAAAAATCCAGTGAATGCTCAGTCTCTGCTTATTTCCACATTGAGGAAATTAGACCAATGAAACTCTGAGTGGCTAGATTGATTTAACAAAACACCAAAGACCATGGTTTCTGTTCACTCTTTTATCTTAGAGATATATTTGGGTTTTTCATTCTTATGGCTTTTTTTGAAAGTATCTTCATAGTAAGGTGAGAAAAATATTTTCTAAAGTATTTGAGTCCAGTTTACAAGAAAAGAATAGGGCAGCCCTGGTGGCTCAGCGGTTTAGTGCTGTCTTCAGCCCAGGGTGTGATCCTGGAGACCCGGATCAAGTCCCGCATCGGGCTCCCTGCATGGGGTCTGCTTCTCCCTCTGCCTGTGTCTCTGCCTCTCTCTCTCTCTCTTTCTCTCTCTCTCTGTGTCTCTCACGAATAAATAAAATCTTAAAAAAAAAAACGAAAAGAATAGTTGCATGGGAATCATATTTTTATGGGAGTTGTCTGGTCCTCCATTAAGAAATGAAGTAAATGTCAAAAATACAAGAATCCTTTTCCCCATTAGCTTTAAATCATAGAATAAATAGTGTAAATGTTCTCAGGAGTATCAATATTTAAATTGGTTCATGCCACTAGTAGGACAAATAGAAATTGAAATAATGTAATTTTGAATTGAACTCCAGAGTCTGTGTAATTTTTTTTCTTTTTTTGGAGAAAATAGATATATTTTTTCTTTAATTCGAGGAAAATTAGTAAGCTTTATATATGTATATATAATAACCATTGGGAGCTGTAGTTAATATTTCAACTATATATTAGAATATCAATCATTTTCTTAAACATTTAGCATGTTCTTATCCTGATATATTTTTTAAAACATTTATTTATTTTAGAGGGAGAAAGAGAGAGGGAGGGGGAGCACGAGTTGGAGAGGGGAGAGGCAGAGGGAGAGGGAGAGACTCTCCAGCAGACTCCCTGCTGAGCACGGAGCCAGTTGCAAGGCTCGATTTTATGACTTGAGATCACAAGCTGAGCCAAAGTCAAGAGTTGGATGCTTAACCAACTGAGCCACCCAGGCACCCCATCCTGATATTTTTAACTTAATTGCTGTAAATTGTTTCTCACCACTAGGCCCAGTAAACACAAAGTATAATCATACCTATTATTAGAAAGTATGTTCTAACAATCCTTCCACAAATTTAGTTTTTATTACTTTCAATAATCTAGTCCTTTTTTTTTTTTAAGATTTTATTTATTTATTCATGAGAGACACAGAGAGAGAGGCAGAGACCCAGGCAGAGGGAGAAACAGGATCCATACAAGGATCCCAATGTGGAACTCGATCCTGGGACTCCGGGGGTCACGACCTGAGCCAAAGGTAGATTCTCAACCGCTTTGCCACCCTGGCATCCCAATCTAGTCCTTTTAAAAGGACTTACTGCTCCACGTTTTTCAGGCTTATTCTTGAAATTTCATAGAAAATGACCACTGATAATAATCAGTGATAAAATATATAACAGCAATTTTAGAAACCGTAGTTTGAAAAAAAATTAAAAAAATAAAACAAAATAAAAAAATAAAAAATAAATAAAAACCGTAGTTTGAAAAAAAGGTTGTACTAAGATATGAGGCCATTTTGAATGAAAACTATGATATTCTTAAGAACCTATAACAATTAAATAATGTTATAAAAATAACTTCTAGGAAAAGAGAAAAAGGAAATAAATAGGGAGAATCTTGTTCATTGGATCTCATTATAATGATTTGAAAAGTTTATCTTGGATGAGATAAATTATTTGCCAATCAGTAAAAAGCCCTAGTTACTTATGACATTATATTTAAATGATTTTAATATTAATTGAGTTAAACTGACTCATCTGGATAGACACAGATAAAAATTCATGAAATACCTTGGAGGAATTATATTGCCCAGTTGATTTGTATTAGCCATGTTTCAAACCACAAAAATATTGGGAAGTCATATCATAGAAACTAAATTGTTGAGCGCTCAGCAATATCAGTTTTACTTATTGGTTCACTTAATGATCGAATGTCAGCCATGTGTGTCTGGTGCTGTGCTTGGATGATTTGCTTGCATTTTTCATTTAGCATCACAGCAAACCTGCAAAGGAACGAGGTCTCACTGAGCCTGCCTATTAAAGGGCCAGTATTGGGTCTCATGTCTCTGAGTTTAGACTAAATTACTTTTAATAAACTTATTAATAAACAAACTTAACAAAATTCAAGTCTTTGGATTTTCAACCCCTCCTCTGCTCCTTCCACCTCCTCCCCTTGGCCTCCTCTTCCTCTCTCCCCCTTCTTTCTTCTTTAATATTTCGGTCTCTCACCCTTCCTTACTCCCAACCATGCAATATTAATTATTTTTCTTTAAAACTGTACTGGTCTTTCCTATCTATAGAGGTGTATAAACTTTGGTTAGGTTTGGGGGGTATGTGAGATAAATAATGTGTATAGATTTTGTGATGAAATTATGCATTTGGCAAATCATTTCATCACGAAATCGCAAAATGACAAAGATGTAACTTTAGTCCTATATGTAAATAAACATTACTTAAGTTTAGGGCAAATTTATAACTTTGTTGTAAAAGAGTAAGATTCTTTTGTTTTGTTCTCTAAAACAAACTGAAAAGCAGGAATTCATTAAAACCCACAGAGTATATCTTCAGGTCAATGAATGCTGATGTAATTTTTTTAAATAATTTAATTTATAAAATTTTATATTGGTAATTATAGCCTATGAAGATTAAATACCTATATATATTTTTAAAGATTTTATTTACTTACTCATGAGAGACACAGAGAGGCAGAGACATAGGCAGAGGGAGGAAGACAGCAGGCTAGGCTCCCTTGCAGGGGAGCCCAATGCGGGACTTGATCCCGGGTCTCCAGAGTCACACCCTGAGCCAAAGGCGACGCTAAACTGCTGAGCCACCCAGGCATCCCCTAAATACCTGTAATTGACCAAAATATTAAACAATGTTCATTATTCTCTAATTACCAGTCAGTTAGAATAGTAGAATTCTGAACAAAAATAATATTTATTCTGATAAAATACTAATAGATTTTCCATATCTATATCCATACCTATATATATATGTAAGTACACACATAATCTATCTGTCTACACTGTATATAAATATATAAATATATAAATATATAAATATACATATATATATATATTAGTGCTCATATATTATGTGGAAGATGGTTTATATCCATTTCATGGATAAGGAAGCTGAGGCTTTCAGGAGAGTGAAAACTTTCTCAGTTTCTTACAGTGTATAAATTGTATAACTAGGATGCAAATCCAGTTTTACTTGGCTGCAAGAACTTTTAATTATTATACTCTACTACTTAATTAATAAACTGACTCATTGCAACTAACAGCAGACCAACTCAGTACAAAAACAAACTGCAGAGTGGAACAAAATTACTCCTCTCCCCCAACCTGTCCCTCTCCAAGTTACACAAAGTCACTTGAGATGGAAAGGGGAATGTGTGGTTTAGCATTGCAATGACATGAGGCACCTAATTTAACTGCATATTTTATCTCCCCTCCCCGAAGACCCTAACAAATCCAAACTTGGAGGGGGAGGCCTGGAAATCAGCATGCTCACAGATCCCAGCAGCTCACCCTTAGCCTTGCTAACTGTTGGTATCTACTACTTTATTGACTAGATAATTGAATTCATTTTCTTGTGGCTGCTGTTACAAATTATCACAAACTTGGTAACTAAGACAAAAATTTAATCTCACACAGTTCTGGAGGCCAGAAGTCTGGAGTCAGTACCTCAAGACCAAAATCAAGCATCAGCAGTTTTTGTGCTCCTTTCAGAGGCTGTGGGAGAACGCACTCCTCGCATGTTCTAGCTTCTGGGGGCTGCCAGTGTTCTTTGGCTGGTGGCCACGTCAGCCATTCTGTATATTATAATACCAGGGCATAAAAGTGCACTGGATATTGAGATTGAATTTGGAGGCATTTCAGTCTTGTGAACTTAGAGTTTGAACAAAGAGATCTTGCATTAGTATTTCTGTCTTGCCTTCCCACTGCAGGGAAGGCATCATCTTACATTCAACCAAATATTTATTGAGCAGTATTTGTGCCAGGCACTGTATCCTAGCTGTCAATCATATGTGAGAGCTTGAGTCAGAGGCTCGAAATGTCTGTCAGAATGTCTAAATCCTAGAGTGGTAGGAACTTGTGGCAGGAGAGCTAGTTCATTGGACACTGACAGGTTGAATTTGAATTCTGGCTCTGCTGTGTATTAGCTGTGCACATTTATAAAAATTATATTATCTCTCTAAGTTTCTACTGATGGAAAATTATATAAAATTTACCAGAGTGGATGGTGACGTTGAAAAGAGTTTTGGATTTGGAGTAAACAGTATATGCGGCTTAAAACTCTGTATGAACTCACCATGCTTAGGTTGTTGACAGGTGGAAGAAAAAGTAGCTTCCAAGGCATTTTTCCCTGCTTCCATTCTTGACACGTAGCGTAGGGTTTTTCTGAATACAACTTGTTCACCTACTATGTTGTGAAGATAATGTGTTAAAAATGACATTGTTAAGTGAAATACACTAAAGGTAGAATTTGAAAAACCAGAGAGCATTGCAGATGGTTATGATTGGAAATTGAGGTGTGAAATTTATTAGTAAATCCGTTGTATGTACTGTGTGATCATATGAAATAGATATCTTCAAAGCAGCACTGATTATTTTCTTTTACACAAAACACTAGCTCCCTGAGCTTTGAGACCAAGCCAGACTCCTACCGGCCCTGCGGCATATTCCCAAGCTATAGCCTCTGCCCATCATCAGGTTCTGTGACCCTGTCTCCTGCCACTAGATTCTCCAGATTTCCAGGTTCTTGTCCCTGGAGTCCAGTCTGGTGATCATCTTCTCATACTTGTGGTCATGAAACTGATCGAAGGTTATCAGCTTTTTGGAGTATGGCTTTTGTCACATTTTGGTAAACAGTGAAGTTATGAAGAAAGATTTAGGTGCAGTTCACCCTTAACATTTCCTGCTATTCTGAATTCTTTGCCACTCCTTAACTTAGACGATGTTTTTCAACCATGACCAGTTGACATCGTGCTCCTCCCTCGGATTCACCTCACGGCACATCCTCTAATTTGGTTACCTCTTCCAACCTTTCAGGGACTAGCTCAGACTTCTTTTAACGAGAAAAATGTGGGGATTAATGACATAGGCTCTGGTTTTGATACATTCCTTCTCTGTGTGATCTCTGAGTGTGTCAGTTTAATTTCTGAGCAACATCTTTCTCATTGTAAAAAGGTATAGTAATGGCAATCTCAGATGAAAATATCTTTGTAACTGTGTTTAAGTAAGTCTTAGTTACTATAACTTTCTCATTTCCTAGTACTTGACCTCTAGTCCAGAATAGGCTTCTGCATGCTTCTCCAGGAGTCTGTGTTTCTCTGACCATAGCATTTCTTGCACTACATTGGAAATATCTCTCTGTCCTATAAAACTATATATTTTTAAGGACTTGGACATGTTCAACGAACAAACTAATTGTTGAATGAGTGAATGCAATCAAAATTAAGAATTTTAGGGGATCCCTGGGTGGCGCAGTGGTTTGGCGCCTGCCTTTGGCCCAGGGCGCGATCCTGGAGACCCGGGATCGAATCCCACATCGGGCTCCCGGTGGCATGGAGCCTGCTTCTCCCTCTGCCTGTGTCTCTGCCTCTCTTTCTCTCTCTCTGTGACTATCATGAATAAATCAAATAAAATCTTTTAAAAAAAAAATTAAGAATTTTAATCAATGCAAAAATACTACTGCATTTTTTAAAGGTCTTCAGACGAATGTATATCTGATTAAAATCTTTGGCTAAAATTTAATTATTATTTGAATCCCATGAAGGATGGGAGTTCACTCAAACTGAATAATTTTACCGATTTTTTTGTTGAAATCACATTTGTTTAATTAGTTTATATAGTGACACTACCAGTACACATTTATAATGAAAAAGTAGGACATGTAGTTAATCAAAAATAGCACAAGTCACAAGAGAATCTATCATCCAGAGATAACAAAAGTTAAATTCGGCTTATATTCTTCTAGACATTCTGTTTGTATGATTCATAACAGCATTATCTAGCACTCCAGGCATGCCTTAACCGGATGCATTGCATCTGTAGAGAGAACTCAGACTCTGAAGTATTGTATCTGACTACCTGGTGTACAATTATTTAACATTTTCTATTGCAGTGTTTTCAGAATCCAAGTGACAACAAATGCTTTTCAATTCTAGGTCAAATTCAGCTCTGTCAGCATAACTGTAGAAAGTGAAGCCTGGCATGATCTACTCTCAAACATCTTTATTAACAATTTTGCTCTTGGTTGCTCTGATGGGCATGCCTAGCCTTCCTTCTGACACTTGTCTACCGTATCAAGTCAGACTTAGACTTCAAGTTTGACTGATTCTTCTCTGAAGCTTTTCCCAGCTGTGTAGTGAAAATTGATAAGTCCATTCTCTCTACTGCCATAGAGTATTGTTTATATTTTTTTTTAGAATTTATCATATTATGCCTTGTGTTAGGGTGATTTATCAGTCTTTTTTTTTGTCTCCAGCTATTTTGCAAGCTCACAAAGGCAAAGACTGTATAATTCATTTTTATATCCCTTCACTGTCTAGCAGAGCTCTTTGCATGTAATAAACAGTCAGTTCTTGCTGAGTGAATTTATCATTCGTTGTAGGTCTTGGTGCCATGATTTAAATGGAATTACAAACTATAAGGTTGATATTAATCATACCCAGATATTTAGGACCTAAATGTAGTTCTCATTAATTATCCATAAGTAAAAGTGAAAGAAACATGTGAATGGACAAGCTATAACTTTGTTAATACTGTGAAAGATGCCTCAAGTCACAATTTCTAAAACAGGTAATACCAGTTTTGTAGTAAAAATACTAAAAGGTAAATGTCATAAAACATGCAGCTTAAAGTGTGAATTCAATAAAAACTGTGCTAATTAAAAATTCTACATTTTTCAGAATACTTTATTCAACAATGAAGTAAATAAATACAAGTATTTCCAGTTATCTTCTAAATATGTTAATATGTTGAGAATACATACTGACTCTCAAGTTTAAAAAACTTTGAAGCACAAATACACTGATGGACTGTCTTGAGTTTCATAAGTGAAGATAATAAAACACATTTCCCTCATTTAAAACCCAATTTGTGATTTAACAGTATACATGATTATATTTAGCGAGTTCATAAGGATCAGGATAAATGTACAATTATGAAATTAGACAATCAATGAAATTGGTTTTGAAAAAATGCCTTCATTATTCATGGGAGTGTAGAAAATATTGGAAATGAGTCAATGCTCTTTAGAAAATATGAGGATAATGGCTATGTCTTGAAATTTATATATGCAGCCCTGAGCAGAATTCCATGAATAAAATAAATTTGATAAATGCTTAATGAATGAATAATTGAAGGATTGGATTTTATAAAACATAAAATTAAATGGTGATGCTTCAAAATACTACTATTAATTATACAAATATGAACTACTGAGGTACAAAAATATGAATCAACTGCTATTGAATTTGTGTCTTTGATAGGGAAAACACACACAATGGTCCACTTTCCTATTTATTCAAGCAAAATTGTCTTTTTCTTAGGCATTGTGTTAACATTAGATATTTTCATAGAATCCAAAAGCCTCAAAGCTCACTGTACCAAACATTTGAAAATTCTGACTAGATGTTATTGACTGGATTTAGAACTTAGAAACTGGATGTGATTGAGTGGATTTAGAACTTAGAGATTTCCAGTTTTATTTTCATTACAAAGTCAATTTTTATATATTTTGTGTAGCCATGCTTAAATTTAACAGGTAAAGAGAGGCAAAGTAGGTGCTCTGGGCCAGTAAAATGTAAGCCACAAATAGACCCAGCAAATTGTGCGTGACATAATAGTAGGCAAGTGAAAGTCCTGGAGTGACTGTCACACGCTATGGATGTGACTATTACTTGAGCTATATGAGAAGTGTAGTGCCCACAGAACTGAGAGTTAATTTCTCTATATTACTGCCATAAGAGGATATGTATGTAAAATACCACAGGCATAAAATGTTAAAATGCATGCATTATGTAGTATTATGGTCCTCCTTGACTCCTCACTTTCTTGTATGCCATAGCTTCCCACTAATTTTCTTCAACTTATACCCAGAGTCTGGATCACCTTCACTGCCCCCACTGTTGTCTGAAAACACCATCATCATTCCCTTAATTACTGGCAAAAGTCACCCATCAAGTTTCTGTACTTCTGTCCTGGTCTGCCTTTCTTTTTCAGTAAGACAGAGGGCTCTTCATTTTATTTTTATTTTTAATTGAAGTAAAACATACATAAGGTACTCTACTGGGAATTAAAACAAACAAACGTAGAAAGTGTCTAATGTACTCCAGTCTTAAGTATATAGCTGATTGATTTTTTTAATATGTATATACCTGTGTAGTCACACTCAGGTCCAAACAAAGGTCACTTCCAGTGTGCCTGCTCCCCCCATATGACTTTCGATTACCAGTCCCTTCCAATGTTCATCACTGTTCTATTTTCAGTGTTTGCTCTTGGACCTCTTGAATTTCATGGATATTGGGGATAAAAGAGGATATACTCTTTTGTTGTATTCTTTTGCTCATCATTATATGAGATCTTCTCTGAAAGTCAGTTGCTTCATCTTTAAGGAGGAAGAGGAAGGTAGACTGACACCAGCAGTTAACATTTGAAATCAGCTGAAGTTTAGTCCCAACCCAAAGAGTTCTTGATGTTTATTATCGGAGCCAGGCCAGAGAAGTAGCATAATTTTTAAAATCCCAATGAAAATTGACCCTACAGACTCTAAATCAAATGATATATCTATCCTTCTTTCTCCTCTATATCTCACTCTCTTCTTAGTCACTCTGTTATCTCTTTCTATCTCTCTCTTCATCCCTCTCCTTCTCTCCCTCTCTCCCACTCCGTATACTTATGGAAAGGAGTAGAGGGGTGTGGGGGGGAGAGAGAGAGAGAGAGAGAAAGAGGGTAGAAAAGGGGGAAAAGGGGAGAGGGAGAGAATAAGGGAGGGAAGAGAGAGAGTATTTTTTTTCTCTGCTCTATTAGGGCCCTGTAATTTCCCTTTCAATGTTTGGGGCATGCTGAGAGAGTTCTTTGTCTTGAATACCCACTCCAGGCACCAGTTTATTTTTTAAATGGTAACCAAAAAAACTATCTAGCAATCCTATTATGGATGCTATTTATTAACCTTTTGTGGGTCTTATAGTGAATTAATCTGTTCATGTATAATAAAAGTAACTAAAATTTAGGCAATAATAGCCGGTGAACATTTTGCTGTAAATAATATGTTTGGACCAGGAATAATCTTATTTTCTGTAAACAATACATAATGGATAGGAAATTGACAACATCAGACTATTATGACCAACATTTAAAAATATTCAATTCAATTCTCTTAGTATTGGACCACAATAATTGTTTGGTGTTTCTTTTACTACTTTCAATGGTCCTAAAAAAGAAAAGTTTAAAAGAACATTTTAGATGAATACAGTAGAACATCCTGTTTTGTCCGTTTCTTTTCTTTCCTCCTGATTTCCTTCCTTATACAATCTCATTTTCTAGTAGCGAAGTGAAATGTAAAGAAAGGAAAGGATTTAAAAGATATTTTTAACTCCATGGCCTTATTGGAGATTCAGATGCTCATGGGCAAAGCAAGATCTCTTTGGTCATATTGTATTCAGTGACTTCAAATCCGTTGTTTTCAGTAGAATAATTTCGGTAAAGCTTACTTTTTTAACGCTTATTTTTAAATAAATTAATAAAAATCATTTTTCTTAAAGCAAGTACATATATCTCGTTTTTAAGCAAAGAACATCTCATTGAATATGAACTTAGTTTTGCATAAAATTACATTAAAAATGATTGTAAATAGTTGTTCATTTTATAAGGACAGATTCTTTATCTTTTTATTTTCTTTAAGAGACATTTTGACCTTTGCTGTAAAGCTAAGCTAGAGAGGACATTGGCAGAACTTGTGTGTCCTTTACATAGCTTTGATGGGAATTTAAGAAGACAGAAAACAATACCTTGCCAAGTATTAACTTTAAATCTTCTATCTACTTAAAATTTCAAGATTTATGGAATACCAGAACAATCCAGGAGATGACTCATAATAACTAGCACTTCTAGTTTCCTACATCCTTTTTAAAAGTCTTAGCTTGTTTAACTTTGCTGTCTAGCACCATGATCAATATGGAGATCAACCTTGTGAATTAACATAAATCAATCATTTAAGGCTTTTTTTTTTTTAAAGGTTTATTTATTTATTCATGAGAGACACAGAGAGAGAGAGAGAGAGAGGCGGAGACACAGGCCGAGGGAGAAGCAGGCTCCGTGCAGGGAGCCCGATGCAGGACTTGATCTCAGGTCTCCAGGATCACACCCTGGGTTGAGGCTGCACTAAACTGCTGAGCCACCCAGGCTGCCCTTTTTGTTTTGTTTTTACCTATCACTCTAAGTGGTTACAAACTGGTGTTGATATCAAAACTAACTGTTTTAAAAGCCATGGCATCACAATTTTAATTACAAATACCTATATTTAATCAGAGGGAGAAATATACAACTATAGACTCTAAATCAAATGATCTAGAAATGATCATTCTATCAAATGATAGAAATACAAATACAGTTTTTAAAATAAAGACTAGGTTATGGTTTAGATGTAAATATGCTTTATTTAATTTCATTCTATGTCATCCCTTCTGACATAATGACCTAATGTCACTGGCTGAATCCCCATTTACCCACACCCTACAACTTGCATTAAGCAACAGTCTCCTCCTGTATGGATGCTTTCATTGAGTCTTAGTTGTGAAGCACAAAATCCAGTTTTATGTTAAGTAGGTGGGTTGCTAATCTGTGAGAATGCCATTCTTGATCAGGCCTTTATGAATTGTTTGTGAATACCAAACTGGACAATGCAAGCTTTTATATTCGTTCTACAATTAGCCAAAATAATTCTAGCTAAACTCTGGTAAAGATCTCTAGAATGAAATGAATGTAAAGTATTCATTCTTTCTTTATCTTGCCTCTGGTTTCATTTTTAGCTCATTTGTTTATTTAAAAATAACCCGCTCTAAGTTGCTTTTTCACTTGCTTTTTCATGTTACAGATGAAAATGTTGATGTCTGCCTTAGTTTCTAGCAGCCAGAGGAGTAAATGTTCAAGGTCTATCTGCTGAAGGTAAGAAAAGGCACAGTTGTCACCAATATCACCCAACTCTTAAAAAAAAAGAATGTTTTTGTATTGCAAGAAATGTAAAGTGGGAGTACCTAGCTCCTTGATATGTGAAGGAAATCAGTACAATTCCAAAAGTATAAGAGACATAAATGTAATGGTTATTAATGTATGCTTTAATTATTTATATGTTCCATATTTTGCCAAAAGTGTTATTTTCTGACTTGTGTAAGAGAGGAGTAAGTTCACAAAACACTTTTATGTTATTACCAGTGTATATAGTATTTTTAGTCTTAAGGAGAGGGATGGATGGATATATAGATAATGCTAGATCATAGATGAACCTAAATTCAGGTAAAAATAATATAATTAATTTGCAAATATCACTTTATCAATAATATCAAATTAGTCTTGTTGAAATATTTGGTAAGTTTAAATAAAACATCATGAGTTCTTAAATAATTAGTACTAACAGTATTTAATGACTGTCATATGTAAAAGCTTTAAGTCATTAAAGGTTTTAAAAGATCATCCACTAAAATCAAAATATAGAAAAGTGGAAAAAAGCTGAACTTGTTCTGTCATTTTTTTTTTTTTTTCTGAATCTTTTTCTTCACATATATTTTTAGGAAAACTTTTCAAGTACTCTAACAAAATCTAGTTGCTAAGGTTATGAAATAACAAGACCTTTGAGATCTGCACTAATAATCACCATTTTATTAGAATATTAATTTGTGCATTTAAAAATTCTGCTAAATACTGGTATATACTTTGATAATTTAGATTGGTTAATGTTTCTACTTTTGTCATTTGCTCTGAATAGCCTTTTTCCCACACACACACTAGAAATATTAGATCTAAAGTTTTAAAATTTTGCTGTCATTGGAAAAAGGAATTATGTGGTTTCTGAAATACAATGAATATTTAATAGAATTATTGAGTTTTCCAAGTTTTCTTTCTATCTTTTCTTTTTTTCTTGTTTTAAATTTCCTTTGTCTTTTACATTATGTGATATGTTGGTAATACTAAGTTACACATTTAATGGCCAAAAAGCTAAGGTTCAAACCTAACTGCTGGTTTTTACCTTAGAAACAAGGTGATAAACTCCCCAGGAAAATATTTTACTTTTTTCAGTGGTGGAAAGTGGGTTAGAATGTTACCATTTGTTCATCTTATGTCTCTGCCTTCTCATATGACATCCTTTAGTAACAGAAGAAAACACATTGATTTTCACTTATCTTCTAAAAATATATGAATGCCTCAAAATGATTTGCTAAATAAATAAAATATGCATATAATAAAACAAGGAATTTTAAAACCTTTAAGATCATCTAGTTTTAATGAGAACATAAACTACTCTTACGGTAGCTTCCTATGATCAGACTAACTCTTCTATATTATGCAACTGTGAGAAGGTTGGGGGGGACCGTCATGTTCTCATTTCATTTTTTTAAAGATTTTATTTGTTTATTTGAGAGAGAGTGAGTGAGTGAGAGAGCATGAGTAGGGGGAGGAGCAGAGAATACAGGGAGAAGCTGACTCCTCACTGAGCAAGGAGGCTACATGGGCTGGATCAGGACCTGGGCTGAAGGCAGGTGCTTAACTGACTGAGCCACCCAGGTGCTCCTCTCATTCTTATTTTAAATGAATAATTCCACTGCATACTTTCTGTGACATTTATAAACCATCAGAGAGCAAGAAATCCAAATAGTTTGCTAATGTTCCTAAACTTTAAAAGGGAGACAAAATTTTGACCTTACCGGTGGATGTATTTTTTTTTAAGATTTTATTTATTCATGAAAGACACACGCACACACACACACAGAGAGAGAGAGAGAGAGAGAGAGGCAGAGACACAGGCAGAGAGAGAAGCAGGTTCCATGCAGAAAGCCTGATGTGGGACTCGATCCCGGGTCTCCAGGATCACGTCCTGGTCCGAAGGCAGGTGCTAAGCGGCTGAGCCACCCAGAGATCCCCAGGTGGATGTATTTTATTGCCAATAGCACGTTTTATTTAGAATATGATTATAGGTTTCATATAGATTTATTTCCAGCTTTACTTCATCTCTTCTCCTAATTTTTAAATTAGAACTACAAGAGAAAGAAAGCTAGGTTCAGATTGTAACTTACTTTGGGTGTTTAACTTTTGTTCAGTATTAGAACAATTTAGGAGCTCCGTGTATTAAACCTAGGATTTACATTTATGTCTATTCAATTATATTATCTAAAGTCATGAATAAGCTGATCTTTATTATTTATTAATATGTAATGTTAAAAAAGAAGAAAAGAAAGAAAAGGAAAGAAAGAAGAAAGAAAGAAAGAAAGAAAGAAAGAAAGAAAGAAAGAAAGAAAGAAAGAAAGGAAGGAAGGAAGGAAGGAAGGAAGGAAGGAAGGAAGGAAGGAAGGAAGGAAGGAAGGAGAAAAAGAAAGATCGGAGGAGGACAATCATTATTTTTTTATATGACTATGTATATAATCTCCCAAAAGTAGACATTGTAAGTTTTAATTTTAAAGCTCCCATTTTTCTCTTTAAATAAATAAACACTTTAATAAAGCAATTACTAGGTGATTTAGGAGAACTATTATAAATCCCGTTGCCACTATAAGGTGCAGCCACACCATCCTTATTTTTAATACAGGACAACCAACATTAAGTGGCGTTTTTTCTCCAGTTCCTAGCCATCACTAAGTTGATACCAGATGTGTATTTGTGAGGGAAGCAGAATGCTGCATCAAATGATTCGCACAAGACACAGAGCCCATCCGTTTCCAAGAAGAAGCAAACTCTAGGAAAACTGTATTTTAAGATCAGCAAAGAGCATGGCTCCTACAAGTTTTGTTCACTGGGCCTCTCATTCCATCCTCTGTCCCTGAAGCTTCACTTGGAAACGTTATCATGTTTCAGAAATTCAGGTTTGCTCCAATCTGTGACTGATACATCGAGTTGCCTTTCTGTCTTCACAGATTTCCTCTAAGAGCATGGCAACTCTAATTGCATTTGTAAAAAAAATAAAATAAAATAAAAAGGAAAACCGCATTCATTTCATCTGTTCCTGTTTTTATATTTTCCCTTTGATACAGAAATAAGAAATGGAAACTTAAAAGCCATTCTAGGGCTGTTTTTCAGTTTGTCTCGCTACAAGCAGCAACAGCACCATCAGCAGCAGTATTACCAGTCCTTGGCCGAACTTCAGCAGCGAGTCAGCCAGGCCTCCTCTCAGGCAGAAGCGAGTCAGGCCAAAGCCCAACAAGATATGCAGTCCAGGTAAGGAAGGGGAAGCAGGGCGTGTGTTTAGACTTAACCTGTCTAGTTACAATTTTTTTTTTTTAACAAGCTATTGTTTGTGAGTTTG
Source organism: Canis lupus familiaris (assembly GCF_011100685.1). Taxonomy (NCBI): domain Eukaryota; kingdom Metazoa; phylum Chordata; class Mammalia; order Carnivora; family Canidae; genus Canis; species Canis lupus. Next base: position 20,891,212 of record NC_049236.1, read on the forward strand.
CAAAAACATATTTATGTCATTGCATCAGTGTTCCGATGTTACTTGACCGGTGTTGTAGAAGTTAAAAACCACTTTTCTCGTGGTTGGATGAGCAACATTTATTAAGTTTAGGTGAAATGTCTCTGTGTGTTTTCCAAAGTTGAGTGTGGTTTGTATCAAACAAAGTGTGTGAAGTGTCTTTTTCTGTAAGTGATGAGGCACTTTTTTTTTTTTTTTTTTTTAATGAAAGTGAAATACTTATTCACGACTATTGCAACAGGGGAGAGAGAATCCAGCAGAGACAGCCTGGCTGCTGCCAAGAAGCAGAGTGGGGTCCATGGATGGGAAGTCACTAGGGCAGATGCTGAGGAGGGGGATCCTTGCTAACACAGGGTGAGGCCCGTGGAGCAGCCTGGCTGCCACTGGGTCAAAGGGCACCCTGTGTCTGCATTTGGAGGTGAGGGGCTCCATCGGCGTCAGGGCAGAGCGCACGGACCAGGCCAGAAATTATTACTTACAAATTATTATTATTTACAATGTGCTAGAGTCCTCCTTCCGCAAATTATTATTTACAATGTGCTAGAGTCCTCGTCTCCAAGTGGGTAGTTAGTTCTCTTTTATTAAGGTTTACGATTCGATTCATTGAATCTGTCAAAAATTTCGGGTCTGTCAAACATAGGGGTTTGAGTGTTTGGGGACATACTGTTTTCAATATGTGATTGTATGTGTGTATTTATAAACACACATGTGTGTGTTCATCTATTGGTGCATTGTAGGCACAGCCTGGGATGGGGTGCTGACACGTCATGGCCACTTTCTTCCCTCGTCCATTAGCGCTGTTTTCCAATTTGGAATGGTTATCAGTCAGGGCTCGACCGGAGAAGCAGAAGCAGTAAGGGATGAAGAGACTGATTGTGAAGAATTGGTTTACACGATGCTGGGGGCTAGGGAGGCAAGTCTGAAATCCTCAGGGCAGCCCCGCAGGAAGGACAGGCTGAAACTCTCTCAGCATGAACCCAAACTTGTATATACAGGTACAATTTCTTCTCTGAAGGAAGCCTCCATCCTGCCTTTGAGATCTTTCAAGTGGGGAATCACATAGACCCAGTGTATCTAAGAGAATCTCCCTTAAAGTTAGCTGTTCTAGACTTTAACCGCAGCCACGAAACACTTTCAACAGCAGCATCTAGGTCAGTGTCTGATTGAACAAGTGGCCCTGAATAGGCCTAGCTAAGTCGACACATCAAAAATGACCACAGCATGAAACTAAGTAGACAAACTTCATGCATACTGCTCATTTGTTACTCACCAACGACCAGGATATCGGGTCACTGGGTCTATTGCGTAAATAGCTGATTGTTTGCCCTTCGGAGGAAGAATGTCCAATATGAAAAGAGTCATCATCTTTAAGAGTATACACACATATCACACAGATGTAAATATTTAACTTTTCCATCTTACAAGGCAAATCTGAGACCTAGTAACACTCAGTTTACCCTGAGTTTGTTTTTGGTATTTAGTATTGACTCAAAAAGTTAGAGTAAATTCCAAATTACATTCACGTACCACCCCTCAACTTATTGTCAAATATTCAACAGTTCAGAAATCCTCTTCTCTTTCACCTGCCAACCAGCCCTTTCTTCCCAGTAAGCAGTACTTCTTTTCTCTATATGGCCAAGTAAACTCTACTTGCTTTGGAAGATTTGGCTCACGAATTATTGAGCCAATAAAGAAAAATTGTAATTTTAGCCAAAAATATAGAGTATACTACATAGGTCATGGAGTGGTAAAAGATATTTCTCATCACTCGACAATGCAGATACAATTCTATTCTTTAAACTCATCCTTGCTTTTTGTGACATAAGTGAAATCGTATAAAAGTCAAAGTGAAAACAAATTCTCTATAGGGTAAGTTCTTTGGATTTCCTTAAGAATAGAGAAGGGGGGATAAGGAAATATCTTTTTTATTATGTATTATTATTTTGAAGGGGATGATTAGTAGAAAGAGATCTAGATTTTGAAAACTGCCAAAAATAATATTTCCTAGAGTTTGGTTTAAGTTATTTGAATGGATAAGAAGCAAGAATAGTAGCTGAGAAAACATAGGAAGTGAAGTGGTATTGTACAAAACATGTTCACCCTGGAAGTGATATGGAGTATCATTTGTCTTTTCTTTACCTTGTTCTATTTCTGTATCTACCATGTGGAATTTCTTACTCAGAATTTCTCAGTGGTTATGACCCTTCTGGGGAGATTGTTCTTCTCATTCTTGATGGATATGCCTGGCTGTTCTGGAACTATATTTTAATTAAAAATTAAAGCTCTATATAGTAGGCATGGTAATTTTATACCATTTTGGGGAGAGCTATCTAATTTTTTTTCATTAAAATTATGTTTTGAAAAGTATTCTATTCATCCGTGTTCTTAGGACACACTTCTTAAGAATTTTTTCTGCTAATAAATTTAATTGGTTTTAATTACTTTTTAGACTCATAATTTATAAATGTGGAGTACTTGCTGTACTAAGTATAGTACTTACGATGCTGATATAGAGGAGCTACATGTCTTAATTTAATAGAATATATTATATATTTTGGAGAATATTATATTTCAAACATCAATACTTATTTCCACTTATATCGATTTCGCACAGGGAAAAGCCTATGAATTAGAATTTCTGTGGCCTTACATACAACAAGCAACGTATTTTCCAAAAGCCCATAGTGAGGATATACATGAGAAATGGTGTTTATGTCTATATGGTAAAACGAAGATAATTAACACAGAAAAAAATAACCCAGTGACACATTTATCTTCATTTGCTTGAGATGTGAGTCATAAATCATGATTTATGAAGCTTCTCTGTTAATTCTAAAGCTCTTCCCAAGTAAATAGCTTAAATGATTGGTTGCTATATTATTCTGGATATTTACCAGAAAATATTCTTGTATTTTTCTCTGTCAACTCATAAAAAATTTTAAGGGCACATGGTTTCAGTTCAGTGAGAGTTTTGTTTTATTCTTTTCATTTAAAATAAATTGGTGTAACTGTATATATTCCCACAATATTTATTTTATGCATTAAGAATTTCTAACTTGGTTTTGGTATTTTGCAAGTAACTCCAAATGTTTTCAATCATTTGGAACATCTTTCATTTAAGCAGACACTTTGACCCAAAGGTTAACAAGCACATAAGAGAAAAAATAAAACATGGGTAACAAACTCTCCTTTTCTGGCGTCTCAGCTCTTTCTCCACTCTTCTGTCTGTCCGTTTGTGGGTATGTTGGTGCACATACATAAGATTATACCTGCGTGTGTGTGTGCGCGTGCACACAAGTGTGTGTGTCCTGTTCAAGTGACAACTAGAGGTGTAGTTAAAGTTCGCCTGTAGAATCAAACTGCCTACACTTGGATCCCGATTTCACCACTTTCTAATTGTGGGGTCTCAGGAAACTTGCCTGACCTGTCACTGCTGCAGTGTTCTCATTTGTTAAAAGAGAATAAAAAATGGCATTGTTCTCATGAGTTTTTTTTTAGGTTCACTGAGTCACTACAGTATAAAACACTCTGAACATACCAAGCACACACTACTCCCTGTTCAAAGCCTTGCAACGGTCTCAAATAGTCCAGGCTTGCTCCCACCTTAGGAGATATGCTCCTGCTTTGCCTGGAATACTCTTTCTCCTAGCTGTTTGGCCTAAGTCTCTCACCTGCTTCAAGTCAGTGGCTCACGTGTTACCTTCTCACTGATGCTTACCTTGACAGCTCCCCTTTAACACTACCGGCTGCCCATGTCTGCTCTCCATTGTACTTTGCCATATGTTTTATTTTTTTCTTAGCTTTAATCAATCTTTAATTTCAATTTACTTATATTCATTATTCATTATTGCCATTTCCCTTTAAAAGGTAAGCACTATTAGCACAGCAGTATTTTTTATATTTTAATCACTGGTATAGTCCAAGGGATAAGCACAGAGCCTGATACACAGGAGTTTTCAGCAACTGTTTCTGAAATGAGATAATTTAAGAACAAATCTATGTTATAGCTGCTTCCAATTTTAAGTAGGAAGATTCACAATTACAATTGTAAGTAATTCATAACAAAATTGTATATATTTATAAAATTAGTAGCATAAAATTAAATATGCTTTTATTTGGGGGTAGTCGTGATATTGAACTAGCTAGTTTCCAAATGGTCTAGAGTAGAGATTCTTCTTATTATTACTGGAATTATCCACTTACTGTAGTATCTGTATTAAAATAAAGCTGGAACTTTATTTCCTAAAATTTCCTAAATCCTTCACAGGGATTACTTGGTTATATCTGGAGTGATAAAGACTTGGTTAATTGAATCTTCAGTTCTCAAAAATCTGAATACATTTAAGATAAAAATTAAATTTTCTCTATCCATGATCTTTGGAAGGACTTCACAGGAGTAAAGAGTAACGATCTTGCTGGGCTACATAATGTAAAGCATTGTATTTGCATTTATTTAATATAAATAAAAACTAGCCCCTCAATTTTTTCTGGTTTTACTTTTCATTTTGAAAATAGTAGATGGGGCAACTGAGTGAGTGGCTCAGTTGGTTAAGCATCTGACTCTTCAGTTCTGTTCAGGACATGATTGTGAGGTTGAGCCCCTTGTTGGGCGCCTGCTTAAGATTCTCTCTCTCCCTCTCCTTCTGCCCCTCACTCCCCTGCCATCAGCTGGTGTATGTGCATTGGTACACATGCGCACACATTCTCTAAAAGAAATAAAGAAAGAAATGCACCTTAAAAAAAGGAAATATTAGATTAAAGACCTTCTCTTCAGCCAACTGGGAAAATATGAAAAATATTTTAATAAAAAGTGATAAGCTTTTGTAAGAGTTGATATCATAGTGATTTTCTCTAAGTATTAACTAGGAGATGGGGAAGTATTTTTTTATTCTAGAAAACAAAGTAGAAATGAGTACTGTATTTTTTTGAACTCAGAAAATTCATTTGGTCAGTAAATTCAGGATACATCCTGGGCGTTCAGGATATTTCTGCTAATCATACTTTTCCATGTGTTGAGTTTTGACTGTGAGAGTTCTAGTTGACATGAAAGGTAACAGGAAGTTTAATTTCACCAAAATCTTACACAGTGTCTGGCACAGGAGAACAGCCAACAATGAGCAAAATGCATGTCATCAGTGGATAATTTTCCTGAGATATCTGATAAATCATTATAGTGCAAGAAAATTATATAATGAAAATTCATTTTTTCCTAGGTATTGGTAGGTTACATATGAGGTGGTGTTAGCATGATGGTATATGTAAAAGAGTATGATTTTTATTTGCTAAAAGCTTTAAGAAAGAGATTTTTCCTTAAAATGTGGACCTTTAGCTTAATTATTGTCCAGATTATGAAATAGCTTTCCTTCCTGTTATTAAGTAGTGAACTTTACCAACTCACAAATAGTGATTACTGAATTGCACGAACAAATATTTTATTTTTATGTTTTATACAAATAAAACACGTAAAAAAGAAAGGAAATCGAATGTATAAAAGTAGAGGCAGGTAAGAAATCATGTAGGTCATAGAATCAGGAAAGGCAGCAATGTTAAGTCTTTCTGAGCTACAGTAACTATTTTGAGAATTTGAGAGATTGTAATTTCCACAGATGATCATTTGCCCTTCTGCTTTCCATTTGTTGGAGAAAATCAAATGCTTGTCCACTTGCAGTTTAGATGAACTTGCTCAGATAGGACTTGCAAGGCGAAGAGCAAAATCTGTGGACACATGTTCTTTGAGTGACTTGTCTATTCCCGCCGCAGCTCCAAGCCGAGGTTCTCGTGACCTCTGCCACACACGTTGCTCTTGGAACCCTCTTCCATTGAGGACATTTGCCTTTCTCTTTTCCAGGAAACATCATTTCCTTCTGAGGGATTCACTCAGAAACTGGGACGGTTTACAGCTTCTCAGCCTGGGGTTATAAATCTTGCAAAGTATATAAGGAAGTTTAATTTAAGATGACAGGAAGGCTCTGGTAATTTAAGCCCTCATGAACCTGGCTTCAATTAGTTTCTTAACTCAGCTCTGTGTTGTGGCCTATAGTGTGCTCTTCAAAAAAAGTCATTGAATCAATTAAACTTGAACAAAACAAAACACAAAGGACATTTATGAATTCTTTTCAAAGCCAGACTTTTTCTTTCCTAGAGAGAAATAATTGAAGGGTAATAAGAAACTACTCTTTAATTGCCTGACTTAGGAAGTGTAATATTAAAAAAGCATACATACACAGCATATACACTTTGCTTGCGTTCTTTGCTTTTATTTCACTATGTAAAAAGCCCGACAACCACTTAGACTTCTGTTGTTATAAATGAAGTAGCATCTATCTAGTTCTGGATACTTTAGAGTCAGACAGGCATGGGTTTAAATTCCACCTGCCAATTCCCAGTGGTGTGGCATTGGGAATTGCCAATTCCACTATTTTCCCTCTCTTCCCCTATGATCCTCTGTTTTGTTTCTTAAATTTCACATATGAGTGAGATCGTACGATAATTGTCTTTCTTATTTTTTTTTAATTTATTTTTTATTGGTGTTCAATTTACTAACATACAGAATAACACCCAGTGCCCGTCACCCATTCACTCCCACCCCCCGCCCTCCTCCCCTTCTACCACCCTAGTTCGTTTCCCAGAGTTAGCAGTCTTTACGTTCTGTCTCCCTTTCTGATATTTCCCACACATTTCTTCTCCCTTCCCTTATATTCCCTTTCACTATTATTTATATTCCCCAAATGAATGAGAACATATAATGTTTGTCCTTCTCCGACTGACTTACTTCACTCAGCATAATACCCTCCAGTTCCATCCACGTTGAAGCAAATGGTGGGTATTTGTCATTTCTAATAGCTGAGTAATATTCCATTGTATACATAAACCACATCTTCTTTATCCATTCATCTTTCGTTGGACACCGAGGCTCCTTCCACAGTTTGGCTATCGTGGCCATTGCTGCTAGAAACATCGGGGTGCAGGTGTCCCGGCGTTTCATTGCATTTGTATCTTTGGGGTAAATCCCCAACAGTGCAATTGCTGGGTCGTAGGGCAGGTCTATTTTTAACTCTTTGAGGAACCTCCACACAGTTTTCCAGAGTGGCTGCACCAGTTCACATTCCCACCAACACTGTAAGAGGGTTCCCTTTTCTCCGCATCCTCTCCAACATTTGTTGTTTCCTGCCTTGTTAATTTTCCCCATTCTCACTGGTGTGAGGTGGTATCTCATTGTAGTTTTCATTTGTATTTCCCTGATGGCAAGTGATGCAGAGCATTTTCTCATATGCATGTTGGCCATGTCTATGTCTTCCTCTGTGAGATTTCTGTTCATGTCTTTTGCCCATTTCATGATTGGATTGTTTGTTTCTTTGGTGTTGAGTTTAATAAGTTCTTTATAGATCTTGGAAACTAGCCCTTTATCTGATATGTCATTTGCAAATATCTTCTCCCATTCTGTAGGTTGTCTTTGAGTTTTGTTGACTGTATCCTTTGCTGTGCAAAAGCTTCTTATCTTGATGAAGTCCCAATAGTTCATTTTTGCTTTTGTTTCTTTTGCCTTCGTGGATGTATCTTGCAAGAAGTTACTGTGGCCGAGTTCAAAAGGGTGTTGCCTGTGTTCTTCTCTAGGATTTTGATGGAATCTTGTCTCACATTTAGATCTTTCATCCATTTTGAGTTTATCTTTGTGTATGGTGAAAGAGAGTGGTCTAGTTTCATTCTTCTGCATGTGGATGTCCAATTTTCCCAGCACCATTTATTAAAGAGACTGTCTTTCTTCCAATGGATAGTCTTTCCTCCTTTATCGAATATTAGTTGACCATAAAGTTCAGGGTCCACTTCTGGGTTCTCTATTCTGTTCCATTGATCTATGTGTCTGTTTTTGTGCCAGTACCACACTGTCTTGATGACCACAGCTTTGTAGTACAACCTGAAATCTGGCATTGTGATGCCCCCAGATATGGTTTTCTTTTTTAAAATTCCCCGGGCTATTCGGGGTCTTTTCTGATTCCACACAAATCTTAAAATAATTTGTTCTAACTCTCTGAAGAAAGTCCATGGTATTTTGATAGGGATTGCATTAAACGTGTATATTGCCCTGGGTAACATTGACATTTTCACAATATTAATTCTGCCAATCCATGAGCATGGAATATTTTTCCATCTCTTTGTGTCTTCCTCAATTTCTTTCAGAAGTGTTCTATAGTTTTGAGGGTATAGATCCTTTACATCTTTGGTTAGGTTTATTCCTAGGTATCTTATGCTTTTGGGTACAATTATAAATGGGATTGACTCCTTAATTCTCTTTCTTCAGTCTCATTGTTAGTGTATAGAAATGCCACTGACTTCTGGGCATTGATTTTGTATCCTGCCACGCTACTGAATTGCTGTATGAGTTCTAGCAATCTTGGGGTGGAGACTTTTGGGTTTTCTATGTAGAGTATCATGTCATCGGCGAAGAGGGAGAGTTTGACTTCTTCTTTGCCAATTTGAATGCCTTTAATGTCTTTTTGTTGTCTGATTGCTGAGGCTAGGACTTCCAGTACTATGTTGAACAGCAGTGGTGAGAGTGGACATCCCTGTCTTGTTCCTGATCTTAGGGGAAAGGCTCCCAGTGCTTCCCCATTGAGAATGATATTTGCTGTGGGCTTTTCATAGATGGCTTTTAAGATGTCGAGGAATGTTCCCTCTATCCCTACACTCTGAAGAGTTTTGATCAGGAATGGATGCTGTATTTTGTCAAATGCTTTCTCTGCATCCAATGAGAGGATCATATGGTTCTTGGTTTTTCTCTTGCTGATATGATGAATCACATTGATTGTTTTACGGGTGTTGAACCAGCCTTGTGTCCCAGGGATAAATCCTACTTGGTCATGGTGAATAATTTTCTTAATGTACTGTTGGATCCTATTGGCCAGTATCTTGTTGAGAATTTTTGCATCCATGTTCATCAGGGATATTGGTCTGTAATTCTCCTTTTTGGTGGGGTCTTTGTCTGGCTTTGGAATTAAGGTGATGCTGGCTTCATAGAACGAATTTGGAAGTACTCCATCTCTTTCTATCTTTCCAAACAGCTTTAGGAGAATAGGTATGATTTCTTCTTTAAACGTTTGATAAAATTCCCCCGGGAAGCCATCTGGCCCTGGACTCTTGTGTCTTGGGAGGTTTTGATGACTGCTTCAATTTCCTCCCTGGTTATTGGCCTCTTCAGGTTTTCTATTTCTTCCTGTTCCAGTTTTGGTAGTTTGTGGCTTTCCAGGAATGCGTCCATTTCTTCTAGATTGCCTAATTTATTGGCGTATAGCTGTTCATAATATGTTTTTAAAATCGTTTGTATTTCCTTGGTGTTGGTAGTGATCTCTCCTTTCTCATTCATGATTTTATTAATTTGAGTCTTCTCTCTCTTCTTTTTAATAAGGCTGGCTAATGGTTTATCTATCTTATTAATTCTTTCAAAGAACCAACTCCTGGTTCTGTTGATCTGTTCCACAGTTCTTCTGGTCTCGATTTCGTTGAGTTCTGCTCGAATCTTTATTAACTCCCTTCTTCTCTTGGGTGTAGGATCTATTTGCTGTTTTTTCTCTAGCTCCTTTATGTGTAAGGTTAGCTTTTGTATTTGAGTTCTTTCCAGTTTTTGAATGGATGCTTGTATTGCGATGTATTTCCCCCTTAGGACTGCTTTTGCTGCATCCCAAAGATTTTGAACGGTTGTATCTTCATTCTCATTAGTTTCCATGAATCTTTTTAATTCTTCCTTAATTTCCTGGTTGACCCTTTTATCTTTTAGCAGGATGGTCCTTAACCTCCACGTGTTTGAGGTCCTTCCAAACTTCTTGTTGTGATTTAGTTTCTAATTTCAAGGCATTATGGTCCGAGAATATGCAGGGGACAATCCCAATCTTTTGGTATCGGTTCAGACCCGATTTGTGTCCCAATATGTGGTCTATTCTGGAGAAAGTTCCATGTGCGCTTGAGAAGAATGTGTATTCAGTTGAGTTTGGATGTAAAGTTCTGTAGATATCTGTGAAATCCATCTGGTCCAGTGTATCATTTAAAGCTCTCGTTTCTTTGGAGATGTTGTGCTTAGAAGACCTATCGAGTATAGAAAGAGCTAGATTGAAGTCACCAAGTATAAGTGTATTATTATCTAAGTATTTCTTCACTTTGGTTAATAATTGATTTATATATTTGGCAGCTCCCACATTCGGAGCATATATATTGAGGATTGTTAAGTCCTCTTGTTGAATAGATCCTTTAAGTATGATATAGTGTCCCTCTTCATCTCTCACTACAGTCTTTGGGGTAAATTTTAGTTTATCTGATATAAGGATGGCTACCCCTGCTTTCTTTTGAGGACCATTCGAATGGTAAATGGTTCTCCAACCTTTTATTTCAGGCTGTAGGTGTCCTTCTGTCTAAAATGAGTCTCTTGTAGACAGCAAATAGATGGGTCCTGCTTTTTTATCCAGTCTGAAACCCTGCGCCTTTTGATGGGGTCATTAAGCCCGTTCACATTCAGAGTTACTATTGAGAGATATGAGTTTAGTGTCATCATGATATCTATTCAGTCTTTGTTTTTGTTGACTGTTCCACTGAACTTCTTCTTAAAGGGGAATTTTAAGAGGCCCCCTTAAAATTTCTTGCAGAGCTGGTTTGGAGGTCACATATTCTTTTAGTTGCTGCCTGTCTTGGAAGCTCTTTATCTCTCCTTCCATTTTGAATGAGAGCCTTGCTGGATAAAGTATTCTTGGTTGCATGTTCTTCTCATTTAGGATCCTGAATATATCCTGCCAGCCCTTTCTGGCCTGCCAGGTCTCTGTGGAGAGGTCTGCTGTTACCCTAATACTCCTCCCCATAAAAGTCAGGGATTTCTTGTCTCTTGCTGCTTTAAGGATCTTCTCCTTATCTTTGGAATTTGCAAGCTTCACAATTAAATGTCGAGGTGTTGAACGGTTTTTATTGATTTTAGGGGGGGATCTCTCTATTTCCTGGATCTGAATGCCTGTTTCCCTTCCCAGATTAGGAAAGTTTTCAGCTAGAATTTGTTCAAATACATATTCTGGCCCTCTGTCCCTTTCGGCGCCCTCGGGAACCCCAATTAAACGTAGGTTTTTCTTCCTCAGGCTGTCGTTTATTTCCCTTAATCTATCTTCATGGTCTTTTAATTGTTTGTCTGTTTTTTTCCTCAGTTTCCCTCTTTGCTATCAACTTGTCTTCTAGTCACTCACTCGCTCTTCCACCTCGTTAACCCTCGTCGTTAGGTCTTCTAGTTTGGATTGCATCTCATTCAATTGATTTTTAATTTCTGCCTGATTAGCTCTAAATTCTGCAGTCATGAAGTCTCTTGAGTCCTTTATACTTTTTTCTAGAGCCACCAGTAGCTGTATAATAGTGCTTCTGAATTGGCTTTCTGACATTGAATTGTAATCCAGATTTTGTAACTCTGTGGGAGAGAGGACTGTTTCTGATTCTTTCTTTTGAGGTGAGGTTTTCCTTCTAGTCATTTTGCTCAGTGCAGAGTGGCCAAAAGCAAGTTGTATTGGGAAAAAGAGAAAAAGAGAGGAGAGAAAGAAGGAAAGAAAAGAGAAAGAGAAAAAAAAAGGGAAGAGAAAAAAAAAAACGAAAGAAGAAAAAAAAGAAGAAGAACAAAGAAAGAAAAGAAAGGAGAAAAAAAAAGGGGGGGTGGGGGAAGGAAACAAATCAAAAAGCAAAACAAAACAAACAAAACAAAAAACCAAAAAAAAAAAAAAAAAAAAAAAAAGAACCACCGGGGAGTATCTTTCTGATTCTGTGTTCTTTAAGTCCCTTGGCTTCCCCTGGAAGTTGTCAGTCTAGCTGGTCTTCTGGGGGAGGGGCCTGTTGTGCTGATTTTCAGGTGTTAGCAGTTGGGGGGAGCTGCTGTGCCCCTGCCTGGTGCAGGGCTCAGTGGGGGTTGTTTACCCCGTGAGGCCCCAGGAGGAACAGCCCCAGTGGCGGGGCAGCTCTGGAAACCTGGATTCAGCTCTGGCAGGAACTCCGGAGCTCTCCGTCTGCAGGGCCTGGAGGCTCCGGGGCGGGGCCGCTGATCTGCTCAGCTGGGCAGGAGCGTCCTCGCTGTCCTGGGCCCTCCCGGCCTCTGCCTGTCCCGGGGGAGGGCGGGATCCTGGGCTGTGTCCCGGCGCCCTGTGCTCCGGAGCCTGCGCTGTGGATTCGCGCTCCCGGGCCGCGCAGCCCCCTCCGCGGAGCCGCCGCCCGAGCCCCTCCGAGCTGCTCCTGGAACCGCGCAGCCCCCTCCGCACGGAGCCTCTTCCTCTGCCCGAGCCCCTCCGAGCTGCTCACGCACCGCAGCCCCCTCCGCGGAGCCGCCCCGAGCCCCCGAGCTGCTCCCCGCAGCTGCCCCTCCGGAGCCGCCCCCGAGGCCCCCCGAGCTGCTCCCGCAGCCCCTCGCGAGCCGCCCCCGAGCCCCCGAGCTGCTCCCGCCCCGCAGCCCCCTCCGCGAGCCGCCCCCGAGCCCCCCGAGCTGCTCCGGGTCCCGCCGTGGGCGCTGCAGCCCTTAGGGAGCTCGGCGCACTCTCCGGGGGTGCGGTGCCTGTTAGTGTCCCCGGGAGCCCGAGGGCATCCCCGCCCTCCTGGGTCCTGCTCCACCTCCCTGCGAGCCCCTTTCCCCCGGGAAGGTCGGTGCAGCTCCTGCGTCTCCGGGACGGGGCTCTCCGTCCTGGGGACACTCGCCCCGGCCTCAGCCCGGCTCCTCGCGGGGCCCCTCCCCCTCGGAGGCCTTTTGTTTCTTTATTTCTTTTTCCCCATCTTCCTACCTTGATAGAAGCGCGAACTCTCCTCACTGTTGCATTCCAGCTGGTCTCTCTTTAAATCTCAGGCCGAATTCATAGATTTCAGGATAATTTGAAGCTTTTCTAGGTAGTTTGGTGGAGAAGGTGATTTGGAGACCCTACTCTTCCGCCATCTTGCCCCTCCCCCCGATATTGTCTTTCTCTGATTAACTTCTTTCATTTAGCATAATAGCTGCTAGTTCCATCCTCATCATTGCAAATGGTGAGATTTCATTTTTGATGGGTAGTGTTCCAGCGTGTGTGTGTGTGCGCGGCGCACACCACACACATCTTTTATCCATTCACCTGTCAATAGACATCTGGGCTCTTTCCATAGTTTGGCTATTTTGGACATCAATGTTTATAGCAGCAATGTCTATAATTGTCTGGTTTATTTCAAAAGAGGAAATACCCCACTTGGGATGGACCAGAGGAAGAAGGCAGGAGAAGAGGAATTAATTCAGACCAAATGCAGGGAGACACTAGTATGACTCTGTTGCCATTACAAGGACATTGGATTTTACTCCAGAAGGGATGGGAAGCTACTATATGCCACAGAAGGAACATAAACATGTTTAGAACATCAAAGGGACACTCTGGCTGCCCTGTTGGGAGAGATTATAGGGGGAAAAGGTGAAACGAGGAGTCATGGAGAAAAGCTTGGAGTGCCATATTGGAAGTAGAGAGAGGAAGGAGTGCGCGAAATATATTTTGAAGGCATTGTCAAAATTAGCCAACAGATTTGCAATGGAATTGGTAAACAAAGAGGAGACTCTCCATTAGAAAAATAATGTTTCTATTTACTAAAAAGGGAAAGAGTGTGGGAGGAACAGGTTCGGTATGGAGGTCAGGTATTTACTTATAGATATGTCAATTTTATGATGTCTACTGGGTATATCCAAGTGGAAATACAAAGGAGGCAACTGGAATTGCAAGACTGTAGTTTAATAGATAGGTGTAGTCTATAGACAAAAATCTGGACATAAAAGCATATATAGAAATAATAAAAACTGTGAGATTAGGGTGATAAACTCACCAAAAACCTATGTATAGATGGAGAGAGAGACGAGAACTCAGGTCCGGAGCCCACCTGTGTTGAGACAACTGGTGAAAGCATGAGTTTCTAGAAGAACTCAAAAAGGGAAGCCTGCAGAGTCAGAAGAAAACCAGAACTTGTTTGCCTGGAGAGTAAGTGAAGGAAGGGTTCTAAGGAGAAGGGAGATCAAAGATATTTATATGTATCCTCAGTCACCATTCTACATACTTTATATAGGTATTTATTCTTTCATCCTCAGAGCAACCCTATGATGTAGGTATTATTAGTAATCCTAGTTTTCAAATTAAAAACAAAACAAAACAAACAGCTGGAAATGGAAATGCCTATTAGATTGCACAAAATTTCATGGTGACTAATCTGCAAATTTAATCTAGGCAATCTGGTTACAGAGCTTGTGGGTTTTGTTTATTTATTTATTTTCTTAGATTTTATTTATTTATTTATTTTATTTTTATTTATTTATATTATTTATGAGGGATGCCGAGAGAGGCAGAGGTTGTGTTTCTAACCATTATCTACCTACCTGCAGGACCTCAGCTATATCAAATGTTGTATGGGAGTAGGATGAGCACTGAGACCTGACTCAGGGATTTAGCACTGGAGACTCTGATTCGAGCTACTCCAGTGGAGTAGTTGCTGTGATAACTTGATTAGACTCTGTTCAGTGGAAAACAGGAGAGAGGATTAGAGGTGGTCAATAGTGTATGGACAGGTCTTTCTAGGAGTGCTACTAATAGTTAAATTTCAGTCTTTTTAGTTCTTTTTTGGTTAACTTTGTAGCCTTATATAATGAAATAACATCATTGTTTCTTTCTTAGTCAAATGTAGAAAAAATCTGTATTGTAAAATATGGCTCTTAGCATTTTCTGCTTCTCCCCATCAACTAACAATTTCCAACCTCTGTCATCTTCACTTTTTAAAATTAAGGTTCATGTGATTTACATTCTGTTTTGTACAGATTGATTCCAAAAGCTCAAACCAATGGAGTGTTTACATAATGGTGATTAGAAATATATTCTGCAGAATCAGAACAGACTCTTTCCTGATCAAAGCCTTTCTTGAATGTCTATTGAAAGTTTATCATTTGTTTGAATGCAATCTAAACTGATAGATAACTTTAAGAATTGGCCAGGGTTCATTTGATGATGCTTTGGAGAGAGCAGTCCAGGATATTTAGGAAGCCCTCTGTGCCAGCATCATTTTTCTGGGATTATTCAGTTATTGTCGTTAAAATTGCTTCTTGTTTATTTGGGTAGGTAATCATTTGGTTTGTTTATATCTGGCCACGGAGTGGTCATTGATAGTGATTGACATGGATATTTGATTGGTCTCCTTTTTATAGTCCCTTCATTTTATCTTCATTTCTTAGCCCAGCTTCCCTCCTTTTTCTCAGCTGAAACCTTCCTCCCTGTGTACACTGGGGTGAAACTTCTTCTCCTGGGTGTTCTCCATTAACACTACTCCATTTATTTTCAGTATTTCAAAGTATGTTGAAATCTCTGTCTATTGATGTCTCTTGTTCTCTATCCTGTTATTTTTGAAGTTGTGAACCTACCATAATTATTCCCTTTTCAGCATGCTAATGGCATCACACTAGGAAAAAGAGAATAACGTGGATTTGAGTCTCAGAAAGCGTGAGCAGAATCATTTTTGGTCCTGATAATTTCCTTGTCTTCCTTAAAAAATAAAAATCAATTAACTGAGCCTAACTTCTGCAGATAGAAAATAAGAATATCCTAATTATACTCTATCTTTCAGGGAATTGGGAGAATATAATATATATTTAAAGTATTAGATTGACTACAAAAATTTAGAAGTGAAGACTTGTGTGCTTTTTGACATGTCTATGTAAAAACATGGTTAGTCAGTGTTTCATAATTTGCTCTTAAAACAACCTAAAATGTGATTCATCATTACAGAGTAATGATACCCCTGTGACCCAGGGTAATAATTTGCAACTTAATACTTTGACATTTTACCACAGGACATTTTGATATCCTTTTTCTACCTACATCTTAAAACATCCCCAAGCACTAGCCATTGTTTGGATTCTATTTGATTTTTAGTATTTAAGGGGCCCTTTTTTGTCAAAGAGAGCACTGATAATATAGACTTGATTATTACACCTCCAACTTTATACCATATGAAATTATTTTACATTAATCTGCTTTCTACTAGAGATTGTATTCAGTTTTACTGACTTAATAGAAAATGGAACTGTCATGATAACTACCCTACTCATGTCAGATGAGCACTGAATTATTTTCTGTAGTCAGAGCTAGGTAGAGAACCAATAATCATCAGGAGATGACAAGATGGACACAGAATTGGATTTAGGGGACTTGTAACAATTCTGTGCCTGAGATGTCTTTCCTATGAGACTTTAGCCATTGGTCTAGGGTCTCCCTTCATTATAAAGCATACCCCCAACATTTGCTTCTTCACATTCTATTTCCTGAACTTCCACTTGTGACAAACCCCAAAGCCCCCCTTTCTGATTGACCTCTCAGTCTGAAAAGATGTATAAGAAAATCAGCCTTCTCTCTCTGCAAGACTGTGAGACTCTAGGCCAAAGCTCACCAACAGAGATGTTTTGAGACCCCAGCCACTCCTGAGGACATGAAGCCGACTGCATTGATGATTACATTTGCTTTGCAGTTAATTGAGAATAGTCCAATTATAAGGATTCTACAAAATAGACTTTCAAAGATCTTCAAACAGTATATAGATACTCATTATATAATTATTTTTAAGTAATAATTAAAAGCCATTTTCAGAAGCATGTGTACTAAGAAATAGTTGTTAACATATTTGTGCTTACTACAATACTTTTTTAAGACTTTCAGAGTATTTTTTTAAGATTTTATTTATTTATTCATGAGAGACACAGAGAGAGAGAGAGAGAGAGAGGGGCAGAGACACAGGCAGAGGGAGAAGCAGGCTCCACACAGGGAGCCACGACACGGGACTCGATCCCCCGGTCTCCAGGATCACACCCTGGACCGAAGGCAGTCCTAAACTTCTGAGCCACCCGGGCTGCCCTTCTTTCAAAGTATTGAGTAATTCAGATTTTTCACAATTCAGGGTAGTCTTTACCAAAGTTTGTTTAATTTTTAGCTTAACAAAACAGTTTTGTTTACTGCTATTCAGGGTCCAGTTATTTTTTTTTTTTTTCCGTGGCTTTTTGTTTTTTGTGTTTTGTTTTTGGTGATTGCATTAAAATGACCCTTTGGAATGGAGCACTCAATTTATTGTGATACAATTTACTCCATACTGAAAATTATAAGTAGAAAAAGATCCGTGGAGCAGCTTAGTGCTTTGAGCGATGTGTAAGTAAAAGCATTGTTGGAACATTTCATTTATGGTAAGATTGTGAGAGAAATACGAGCCTGGTTTCCTGAGTTGCCCTTTATCTTGAAGTTCTACATTCCTGAAAGAGCATGAGACTTTGATGTGGTAATATCTTACACAGGCATCTCCCTCTTCAGTTACTGTTTTGAGATCCCACAAAAACAGACCATGCAGGTGGCCTTATCAACTGTCAGTTGGAATTTAAGATAACACAGAGGTTATAATATATTTACATACCATATTTCACTAATGGGATAAGTTATCACAGTAACCTGTCTCACATCTAATCAGGATGATATTTCAGCCACCCAGCTACTAAAAGAAACACATGTGGATGAAAGCTAAGTTTCTGACTCATTTATGGATTAGGCAATAACTGTTTTCAGTGAAGTCTCAGCAAAATTTAAGCAGAGAGACAGTATTTGTATCACATACTCTGATATGCATATAGCTGTTGCAAAACATCTCAAATATTTGAAGGAATATTTGGTTTTGAGGTGCAAAAGATTTTTTTTTTTGCAAAAGATATTTTTGCAGAAGTGACTGACTACCTCCCTCTTGAGCTGTTAGTGTGTCATCATCATTTATAACGTTGCACAAGGACTCTACAAAAGGGAAAATCTTTACACTGAAGGCAGAATTGGTTCAGAGAATTCTTTGAATCTTAATTCTGAATGTTTGGTTTTATACCTACTCTTAGCAATTATCGGATATATAATGAAACATATTTCAGTCTATCTCAGTCTTAAATGTTAGTGGATGTGCTTTACCATCTTCAAAACCTGTTACTCTGTAGTTTGTCATTGTGTCTAAAAATCTTTTAAGACTCTCTTCCCATGTCTTTAATTATAAATATGTTGGGTTACCTCTTCCTGATTTTCTCTCAAGCTATTTTCACTTGGGAGGAAATAATTTCTGCCTTTTAAACATGGTACCAGTAAAAGTACCATTGAGAGGTTTAATTGTCCACTAAAATTCATAGCCAAGGAATTTCTACCTCCTATTTTGTGATTTCCTTGTATTCCCCCTTGGTTTCTTGAGCACAGTGGTGTTAAAATAAATGTGTTGTTATGATTTAGCATGTTTTTCTCTTTTCTTGAGGGAATCAAAGCACTAAATGTCTGACTGTATAGAGATTCTGTGTAGGGATTTCTACTCATCATACATGTGGCTCTAAGACTTAATAGTAAACAACAAGTGAGGAATAAAGGGTGATTCGAAAATAATTTTCTATACAATTTCTTGATATAGGTGAGGAGTTAAAAGAACCTACACAGACAAAAAATTGCCTTCAGACTCTACCTTGTTCTGATAAATGCAGTTTATCCAATTACACTTGTATTAAATACATACTTCTTAAGAAGAACTGTTTTGTTCCTGATTTTTATGTTTTTTTTTTAATTTTTATTTATTTATGATAGTCAGAGAGAGAGAGAGAGAGAGAGGAGAGCACAGAGACATAGGCAGAGGGAGAAGCAGGCTCCATGCACTGGGAGCCCAATGTGGGATTTGATCCCGGGTCTCCAGGATCGCGCCCTGGGCCAAAGGCAGGCGCTAAAACCGCTGCAACCACCCAGGGATCCCATGATTTTTATGTTTTGATGAGTCAGTCACTGTGCAGTTGGGCTCAGTCAATGAATACCATATGGAATGAAATGAAAGATTTTAATGAAAGACGATATTTTCCTAATGATTCTTCATATATTACATTAGAGTCCAGTGTTCTTTTTCATTGGTGTTTTGAAAGTTCAGCTGTGACCTTTTAACAAATAAAGATCCAGCCCCCACTGTGTGCCAAGAATTATGCTAGATGTTTGGTTGAGATAATGCTGTTTTTACCATTCAAATTGCTGACAATGTAATAGAAGACCTAGATACTTAAAGAGATAGTTCAGTCAGGTATGCTGACTAATCGAACAGTTGCTCAGTGACCCCAGTTAGAGGAAAAAGCCCAGATAAGGATACTGATGAATTAAATGCCATTTACATTCAGAAAACTGCAAGGATATTACAAGGAAAATTGTTAGTAGAAGAGTAATCTGAGTATCCATTGCTGTTAAAAAAAAAAAACAAAAAAACACAACAACAACCAAACAAACCCAAATATAGTTGTGCAAAACAGTAACCATTTGATCATACTCATGGATTTGTGAGCCTAAGAGTCAAACAGAGCACAGTAGATATGGCTTGTCTCTGCTTCACCACGTTTGGGACCTTTAAAAGGATGGGTGGAGTGGCTGAGGTGTCAAACTTCTGAGAGACAAAACATCTGTGGCAAGTGAATCCACTCCCGAGGTAATTTTTCCACTCAGTGTGTCGTCAGCTTAGCTGGAATAGTGACTATACAAAGCTTCTCCAGCACGGCCGTCACAAGAACGTTGTACTTCTTACATGGTGACCTATTGGCTGATGGAAGGACAAGTCCACCCAGATTCAAGGAGAGTGTCAGTGGAACCAAGATTCCACCTCTCAATGAAAGGAATGTCAAAGAATTTATGATCGCTCTATGTTTAAATTGCCACAGGGTATGGTGAGAGAGAAGACTAGAGAAGTAGGCCCAGGTCAATTTATGGAGGCTTCGGATGTTATGTCTCTCCTAGGAGCTCAGAATCATTTCTTGAATGTAAAGGACAATTGTCTTGGAGATTTTTTTTAGCAGAGGAAAAATGATGCAATTTAATAACTTAGGAACACGAACTTGGTGCCAGGGGAGAGGAGTGGGAGGGGCACTGCAACTAAAGTGGTAGGAAAGTAAAGAGTGTAATGTTAATAGGCACGAGGTGCTGACTAGGAAATGGACTCGGGGACTGTTTGTGGGTAAGGGTGAAAAGAAAACATCACATTTTTGTGTTGTGTTTTTTGTTTTTTCGACTCATTGGATAGTGATATATTTCAGTAAGGAAAAAAATAATGCAGTAGTGGAAAACAGATGAAAGGAGATGGAGAGAAAAAAGTTTTACCTTTGGCCCTCATGAATTTGATATTTCAGTGGGACTTCTAGAGTGGTAGACTGGATCCCAGGAGAGAACTCAGGGCCAGAGATACAGACATGGGAACATTGTTAACCCTGTTTATTGATTGAAACAATGGAAGTGGAAGGGATTACTCAGGGAAAAAGTATAAAGCTGGAGGGAAAAAAGGTCTCAGAGCAAAACTCTGGCAACCACATTTATGGGTAAAGTAAGCAAACAAGAGAATGTCCCTTTGTTTGTTTTGCAGTATATTCAGATTTATGATAGCTTGTCTGGAATCTTCTTCAAGGCAAATTATTTTTGTTGTGTTGTTGAGATGCCTCATTTTTTTTTTTTTGAGACATTTTATCTTTGTCTCTCAAATTAGTTGCAAAACCTAGAGTACAAACTTAAAACAAAACTCTGGTGGAAGTATTAAAGTAAATATACTGTGTTTTATAAGCATATCAAAACTATATTTCATCTAACCACTCTATTATGTAACAAAATTTAAACAAAAT